>NC_079210.1:17970770-18193270 GCF_026745355.1 Beta vulgaris subsp. vulgaris | reverse complement strand
AACCTTCTCATTCAATACCTTGAACTAAGAATGGTCTTGTAATGGCCCTGTTTTTAAGAACCTTTATTTTAAAGTTAAAAGTGGATAACCCCATCATTCTTAATGGTTAAGAAAGGTTGTGGATAAGTACTATCATATCATTCTTAGTGGTTAAGAAAAGTTGTGGATAACCACTAACATTCTTAGTGATTAAGAAAGCTTGTGGATAAGGCACTATCTTTCTTAATGGTTAAGAAAGATCAAAGAGGATAAAAACCATCATTCTTATTGGCTAAGAAGGCTTTGAAAACCAATAGATAAGTTAGAAAGTCCTTGAGAGCCTTAAACATTAAGATTATGAAAATCGTTTGGATAGCCTCGAGACTATTCGACTATGCTTCTTCTTTCCGTTATGCTTCAAGAGCGCGACGAAAAGAAATGTGAAATCACAATGGGAAGCTTTATCTCTTTGTTCGCCACTTCCATGACATTTGATTTAGAATGGGAGACCGCTTTAGTGCATCGTCATCACCGCATTACCATTCAATGTATGCAATAGCGTTATGATTGGGTGTTCAACTATGGTGAAAAACGATTTTTTATGGTATGTGAAAGCGTGTTGGACTAATGATCACCATTTAGTCTACGACATTCCCCTAATACTACACCTCATGATGGTAACTTTTGGGAATGGCAACTTAGACATATTTCTGAATAATTGTTTGTACGTGGCATTGTGCGTTAATTCGGCTTTTTTAAACTACGCTTGACATAAATAGACTTTAGGTTCTTAAAAATATTTTGGGCTTAAATATGTGGATTGATCTCCGTTGGGCCGGAACAATTACAACGATGATCATCATCGGTAACTATATTTGAGAGATACGATTATGTGTCTGCACATACTAGCTTTAATTATATGTCTTAAAAAAACCTTAAGATTTGTACTCTCCACGTTTGCTTTGAGTTTTATGAAAATCATAGGGGATCCTCTACAAATATATTTTCTTAAAAATGACATGAGTTCTGAGTTAGGTCATATACAATCAACACCTACACTCTTAAGTCTTCTAACCTCTATTGTAGCCGTAATCTTACCAAACACTCATTGTTTTCGTAAGTATTTTTTAACTTAATCCAAACTTTGCCCACTATATGAAAAGTTGGTGCCAAATATTGTCTAATAACCTAAAATAAAGTGAGAAAATGACCACATAATACTCAAAGTATACCTATAGCTATATTTTCATCAACAACTGGATATACATTCTTTGACCGTACCTTTGAAAAGTAATGTTAACTATTTGGAAAAACTAATAATATTTTCACAAACTTTTATATGAGGCTGGCCACACCTTCAACTAATGGTGTGGCCAACTAATATAAAAGCCCAATTCGCCTAGTGATATAACATAGCAGAGCCCTACGCAAGAAATGAGAAATTTGAGCCCATTTCTCTCTCTCTTTTTGTTCTCTTCCAGTTGAGCCCATTTCTCTCTGTTTTCTTCTTCTTTTTTTCTGGCAGTTCGTACGTAACCTCCATTTCTAAACCAAAATTGGACTTTGCAAACAATCATCATCAAGGGTTTGGGTTTCATTTTCGTTCTTGAGTATTATGTTGTTCGAATTATTTGCGGAATTATGGCTAGAGTAAAGACTACATCTCGTCGTTGTCCGAGTGATGGTGGTCGCAGTGATGGTGGTCGCAGCGTTTGTGGTCTTAGTGATGGTGGTCGTGGTTCAAAAGGTAATTTTGCGTTTTTGAATTTTTTTTTTCATTGTTTTCATTGCGGAATTATGGTTATTTTGTTGATTACGATTGTTTTTTCTTCTTTTTTTTTCCATTTTTTAAGTTTTTGAATTTCAATTTATAGTTGATTGTTGGTGGACTTGCAGTTTTAGTTGAATTTTAGTTGATTCTTTTGGTTTTGAGTTAAATTGATGATAGTTTTTTTTTGTTTTGGCTAATTTATTTGTAAACTTTGTTTGATTTGTTAGTAACCCTAGGTTTGAAGTATTGTAACCGTTTCTTGTTTTTGTCTCTTATTATTTCCAAGTTTGTTTTTTGTTTTTGATTTTCTGATTTGGTCACTTTTGTTATTTATTTAAATTATATCCAAAATGATTCATGAAGTTGAATGTGATTAGTGGAAGTAGAAAGTAATGGGTGATTGGGGTTACCCGTCCAAGGTAGTGTTGGCGGATCCAATGTGGTGCGGCTTCAAAAGGAGTTTGATTCTCTTCAGCTGGTCTTATCCTCAACAGCGTTGAAGGCAGTGATGATACTATTTTTACATCATCTGCAAGCACCCATTTGAAGTTCTCCAAGTCGAATATATCAGAAAATTCGTTGAATCATAATTCATAAATCCACTGCCCCCCTCTATTAAGCACTTCTTTTGATCTATCTGTCTGTAATGGTGGAAACATTGTGTTCCTTATCAGGTTAGCTCTGACTTGGGAGCTTCATATATGAAAGTTAATGGTATTTGCTAGAGTTTACTCATATAGGTCACATCTTACAAATGCATGGCTGTTGAATGCATCTAAAGACTCATTGGTGCATATAGACATCTTTAGAGAGACTGTAACCAAAAACCATTGTGATGGGAAGGAAGATAAATAAAGAACTAATTTGCTATCTAAGATCCTTCCGTACTAGTTGTCAGATACCGATGTTTTCCTTCGGTGAAAATCCAAATCATGACTAGTCTCATGTACTAATGTGACACTAACAATTATTTGAAGTCTCTTTGTGCAAGTAAAATTACTAACTGTTTAACTCACTAAAGAACTTGTAGTCTGATGAACAGCCTGAAAATTGAGCTTTGTTCTTTTAAGTTGGCAAATAAAAAAATTATCAAGAGTTCTTCTTGGGTGAAACCATCTAATCATTGTGAGCTTATCCATCAAAGATAACTAAAGAGTTAAATCTTAAACGAAGTGAAAATCACCCTGGTCTTTCAGTAAGTGAGTCTGCAATCTGCATATAGAACTTTGCCTAAATTTAACAAAGGGCCATAATTCCAGTTAAGGTAAGGGATAACATGTCCAAATAAGGGATAACCGTTTTTTGAGCCCATTTCTCTTTGCTATAAAAAATGTGGCAGGAGATTTTTGTTTGCACCCTGATTTTTGTTTTTTGGACTAAACTGTTTTATTTTAAATTTTTATTATTTTAGGATGATGAAAAGGATTTGTTGTTGCTGAAGAGAGATGCGAAGCTGTTTGCACATCTTTGTGAACAAAATATCAATCATTTGAATCATTCAGGATCCTTTTATCTGAATAGTTATCCAGGGTTGTCGGATTGTATACAACAAGTTAGGAATATAGTTGCAAATTTGCAATTACATCCTACGACTCTAAGTTAGGAATATAGTTGCAAATTTGCAATTACATCCTACGACTCATGGTGCTTGATCTTCTGAAGGTTGATGCTAAGTACTCTAAACATGTGTAATTATTTTTAGTTTGGGGTTAGTTTTTTGTAATAGAGGACGATTTTATTGAATGTAGGTTTTTTTTTATGAATGCTAAGGGGTTACTTTTTGTAATGATAAGGGGTTACTTTTGTAATGATAATGGGTTACTTTTACTAAAACTATGGATTACTTTTTGTAATACTTAGGGGTTACTTATTCTGAAACTATGGGCTACTTTTTGTGATGGTAAGGGTTTACTTTTATTGAAACTATGAATTTGTTTTCTAAACTAGGGGTTACTGATATTTGTTAGGAATGATTAGTTTTGTTTAGTCAAGTATTTTCTTTTGAACAATTTTGAAGCTTTTTAATCTTAAAGACTAACATTGGCCGTCGTGTTACCCTAGCTCCTAAAGTAATATTTTTATAAACTCTAAAGTAAGCCCTCGATTAATATAAAGTAACCCTTGCATAGCTGTAAAGTAACCCCTGCATAAGTGTAAAGTAATTCCTTGCACAAAGCCTAAAGTAATCCTTAGTAGATATGTCTACATTCGTGAAGGTGTAGGGTCATGCAAGCAGTGAATTGAAACATACTTCCCCCGTTTCACAATACATGCACCATTTCCCTTATTTGGATGTTTCACAATACATGCACCATTTCCTTATTTGGTAATTTTTTTTGTTTGAAAAGACCTTTATGCCCATACTTAAGAAACTCAACTACCCCAATTAATTTCCCACCCACTCATAATCAATGCTTTAATTAATTAATCACTCCCTCCAAATTTTGCCTTTGGTCTAGAAAATTCTAAACGTCATCCTCTTCTCTCACTTTTCTCTTTCCTGTTCTACCATTGTTCTTTGGAAGGAACCCTAATCTCTCTCATCTCGCCATTTTTCTATTGGACTTCATAGCTGCAATTTTGGAAATTTTATTTCGCCCTCCTTTAAATCTGGGTAGTAATTTCGAGTTTCTCCTTGTCCTACGATTTTTGTTATGTTGAGGTATTTTTTTATTACGCTTTATATCTACGATTTTTGGAATATTTTTGTTTGTGTGAGTTCAGATCTGAATGTTGTGGGAAAATACGTGTATATTCATGTGCTTTTTTTTTTTTTTTGTTTCAATTTCGGGCCCTGTTTATCTTCTTTCAATTTAGAGCCCTATTTTCTTTGTCTAATATTGTGGGTATAATTAGCAAATCTGGTAGCTACAGAATATCCCAAATCAAAGCACATCTCCAATTGCATGTCGTCGCCTTGCAATTGGTAAAGAATAATGACAGCAAAATCTTCTTTCCTAATAATTCATGGGTGTGATTTAAGATCTCATTTTTTTAAATTACTCAAGTGCAGGTGTCAAACCCCACACTAGAAATAATTCATGTTTTGTCAAAATTTTGAACCAGTTTTGTTATGATTTGGCATTTGTTGCTGATTTTGTGATGGGATTTTGTCAAATCTCGTGCCATGGTTGATGATTTTGTCAAACCCCATATTTACATATTTACTTGGTATACATACTTTACTTTGTGATGTGTTCAGTATCATGGCTTGGATTCTTATTCATTTTTTTCTTTAGCCAAAAAAAGTCTTAGCAACTTCTCAAGATGAATAGCAACATTTGGGTGCTTTATTTTGGTCTTTTACCCCTGGTTGTACTATTGCTTTCTGATTTTGTGTTCGTAATTTGGAGCTGTGATTTTGGGATTTCAGGTAGCATGTCGGATTATACATCTGAGAGTGATGAAGAGTGGGTTGCAAGGATGAACAAGAAACAAAAGAAGGCTTAACATGTGAAAGTGTGAAGATTTTTGCGAGTCTTGACTTGCCTTGTTCACTGATAACTATGAAGAAGATGCCTTGATGTGATTGTTTTACTATGGACTTGTTAAAAATTGGATGCATACCATGCATTGTCTTCCTCACAGACCACTAAATCCTCTATATCTGATGAAGAAGAGGATTGTATACCTGTAACTCCAATTGCTTATGATATTGCACAACCTTTAGAGGTTCCTGATACTCGTCCTGATAAAATTGGTGCTTCAACTTCTCGTATTCGTGGTCATATTTTTCATACAAGAGACTTATTGGGTGATTCCCATAATCAGAATCCATGCATTCCCGATACTCCTCCTGAAAAAATTGGTGTTTCAACTTCTCGTATTCGTGGTCGTATTCTTCATACAAGAAACTTATTGAGTGATTCCCGATAATGAATCCAAGCCAAGATGAAGGCTTTGATTATAGAATGCTCAATCCCCTCATGACCCTCTTGGTTGATTTTTTTTGCTACAACTTACTCCAGTTGTGTTGCTGGAATCCAGATGAGTTTCTTACCCTTATGTTAACTTTGTTGCATTGCCTCCTCATTTGTTGCATGCTGGCTAAATGTGGTGCTTGGTTTAGTGATTGTTACTAATTGCTTATGTTAGTTGGCTGCCCATTGAAATAATTGTTTATTGGAATTGATGAAATGTGGTGGGTGTTTATTAACTGATTTGGTTTGTTGTGTATGTTAATGGATGGACATGTGGTATTGTATAATCCTCAATGATGAAAGTCAGTTCGTTGGTAGTATAACCCTGACCTTTGACTCATAGTTTCCTTGGTTGGCCATTTAGAGTTGTAGGTAAGCATGGTGTGTGTGTCTAATAATTGTTCATCTATTGGTTGGTATTAATGATGATAAATTGGGAAGATGAGAGGCTAGTAATCTTATGTTAGCCTCAGTGATGAATCTACGAGGTCTTATACCATTTAACCAACTTCCTTGGATGTTCATGATTGTTCTCATCATCTAATGTTGACCTCCTCTACATGTACTCTCTTGTGCAGCATGAGTAAAGGTTTGTGGTTGTATGTATGCTGAAAAATTGATTACTTGAGAGGATTAGTCAAATGATGACATATGCTGAATCTGAGCCTTTTCAAAAGCCATCTCAAAAGCCATCTAGTTTTTACTTGCTTCATGTTTTTTCATGCATTTTACATAATTACAAAAAGACTTGCAAACATCATATTTCTTCATGCACTGTAAATAATACAAAAAGTTCCTAACATTATGTTTTTTTCATTTCAATTGACTCTACAAACACTTCTAACATGTGGTTTTTTCTTTTCAATCCACTTTACAAAACATCCTTACAATATGTTTTTAACATTTAACTTTACAAAACTTACTAACCTTTTGGATGTTCCACTTCTATTATCTTTACAAAAACTTGCCTATGTAATTTTGCACTTTACAAAAACTTACTAACCCTTATCCATCCTCCAAAAAAAATCCTCCATTCTAAGTTGCTGCATGTTATACTACAACTTCACCTTCCAAAAATGTTCCATGCTCCTGTCACAACTCATCTGGAATTTCTATTGTGTAAGGCAACTTACCTTGTCTATCTAGCTTTGCCTTCCAATGTGGGATATTTGTAGTCGTTGCCTCCTTTGCACTTTAAAATCTCTAACATAACCAATTGTAATTGAACCCATGTGTAATTGATCATCCTTGGGTCATAAGCATAATAAGCTTCCTTCACTGATTTTACAAGTTCATCCACATTTGTAGGGAATGCCTTGTATTGAAGTGATTGAATGGCTCTAAAGAATCCCAAATCCAGTAAGTTAAGATCAGGTGACTGTGTTGGCTGACAAATTAAATGCATATCAAACCCATCACTGTTTGCAGCCTCTAAAAATTGTGCATCATCAATTGCAATAGTGGCCTTGCATTGTCTTTTGGATCCAAATTTTTTTGTTGCAAAAGTAGGCCATTTGGCTTTGATGGCTGGGATGAGTTCAGTGATAATCTTTTTGTCTGATGACTTCCTTAGTGATGCTTTGTATAGCCTTGGTTTCCACAGTCCCTCTGTCTCTGTTTACACTTGTCCTTTGTGCCGCAACATCTTCAGTGAATGCATATATGCCTATTTTTCCATCCCACAGCATAACACCACCAGTGGAAAACAATGGTCTTCCTATCCCTCCCATGAACATTACTTTGTTAACCCATTTTTTACTCTGACATGATCTATACGGATCTTCCTCATCAGCCAACAGGTAGTACTCTGAGTAACATGGCTCATATAGAACCATTTCTCATCTATATGAATCATGTTGCTCAGATTTTGAAACTTAGATAGCTCAGTCACTGTTTTGGGAATACTGAGAGATAACACCCAAGTTAATCTCTTTACTTTGTGTGCTTCAGTGAGTTTTGGTTTGATTGAATTTGTGTGTGACCTTAATATTCCCCTTTTCACCCACCTATAAATGGTGGAAGGACTAACTTGCAAAGCCTCTGCAAAAGATCTCAATGTGGTTCTATTCTTTTTTGGAATTGCTCTAAGTGTGTCCAGGTTGACATCAATAAACTTCCTCCCAGATCTGCCTTTTTTTTTGTGTTTCACATTAATGATTCCACTGGATGTCATTTGCCTCTTTGCATCTTTCCATATTCTGTAAATTGTGGACCTATTCACTTCATATTCAGCAGCAGTTTTGTTGAACAAACCTCTGGGTACCTTGAGATTTGTTGCTTGACTTAGCAAAAAGGTTACCAATTTCTGTCTTTGTTTGTTTGATAACATGGGCCTTTTGTTCAGTTCTATAACATCATTTGCATTAGCGTTGCCTTCATTATTAGACTCGTTGCTTGATTCTTCTTCTTCTTCATTTGGTTGCATTGTATTTTCTTCCTCAGGTGTGTAATACCAAACAGTTGACGGGTCTTCTTCTTCATAGAGGTAGGAGAGAGACTGTAAAGACAACAACTCCTCTACATCAAAGTGACCATCATCATCTTCAACCTGTGGAGCCCAACTTTCTCCCTCTACATCAACCATAATGGAGTGTGTGGAGTGTGTGGAGTGTGTTATTATTGTGAAGTTTGTGTTGTGTGTGCTGTGTGAAGAAATTGACTTTGGTTGCTTCTAAAGTTCGAAATGTAAAGTTGATATGCTTTTATAGTTAAGTTTGAGCTCCTGTTTTTTTTAAAACTTCTGAAATCAATGAAATTTGAAATTTTGGCAACATTATGTTGGGTTTAAATTTTGGCAGGATTTACAAAATTTTGGAGGGAAACAAAATTTTTCTCTCATTTTCCTTTACATTTCACGTGAATGTGAGAAAGCAGGACGCCACCATTACACTATGTGCAATATCTAAACAATTAATCACTATCCTTTACAATATAATCACATGGGTTTAAATTGCAAATATAACACTCTCTCTCCTCACCCTTGGTTTGTGTGCCCATGAGAAATGGTGCATGTATTGTGAAATGGAGGAAGTATATTTTACATATCATTTGTTACTTAACATGTTAGTTTAAAGACATGATGGGTTACTTTACCTAAATAATGGGGTTAGTTTAGAAACATCATGGAATTGTATCTTCTTCAATGGTTACTTAGAGATACAACGAGGTTACTAATTTGCCTTACTTTTTGTAATAATGAATTATGGTGTTAATTTTCATATAATTGAACATAATATATTGGTTTGAATTAGAATACCATATACAAATTCATATCTCATCTCAATATGCATAACTAGACAAAGCATTCAAAATGTGTAATTTTGTGAAACAATGAGAATATATTAGTTCGTGGACAACATAAGATGTATACGTTCAATTATTCATACTTAAAGGATTAGTTGACAAAAGAAGAACTTAATAATATTAATCATATATTATCATAATCAGTATCAATATCAATATATTAGAATAATGTAGGCTTTTGAATTGGTGTTATAGTTCCATATTCTAATTATTATACAATAGCTTGAAATGTTTATAGAAAGTAATCATAAGAAAGGTACAAGTAACCCATTAATTAGTTCATAAAAAGTATCCCCATTATATATTTAAAGTAATCTCATTTATTCATAAAAAGTAAAACGACGTTGCTTTTCAATGCTAAAGTGTTTCTTTTAGTGAATTAGAGATTACTTTGTCGAATGCTAAGAGGTTATTTTACTGACACTAAGGATTACTTTTTATAATGCTAAGGGGTTACTTTTACTGAAAGTATAGGTTACTTTTTGTAACTATAAGGGGGTTACTTTTTTATAAATAGGAGTTACTTTTACTGAAAGTATATGTTACTTTTGCTATAAATATGGGTTACTTTTACTATAACTATGAGTTACTTTTACTGAACGTATAGGTTACTTTTTGTAACTATATGAGGGTTACTTTTGCTATAACTAGGAGTTACTTTTACTATAACTACGGGTTACTTTTACTGAAAGTGTAGGTTACTTTTTGTAATATAATGGGTTACTTTTATTGAAACTAGGGGTTACTTTTTGTAATTATAAGAGATTACTTTTGTAATTATAAGGGGTTATTTTTACTTTCATAAAAAGTAACCCCATTATATATTTAAAGTAATCTTATTTATTCATAACAAGTAAAACACATTGCTTTCCAATGCTAAGGTATTACTTTTAGTGAAACTAAGGATTAATTTTTCGAATACTAAGGGGTTACTTTACAGAAACTAGGGATTACTGTTTATAATGCTAACGGGTTACTTTTACTAGAAAGTATGGGGTTACGTTTTGTAATCATAAAGAGTTACTTTTTGTAATTATAAGGGGTTACTTTTGTAATTATAAAGAGTTACTTTTACTGAAACTAGGGGTTACTTTTCTGAGACTATGAGCTACTTTTTCTGAAACTAAGGATTACTTTTTATAATTATAAGGTGTTACTTTTATTGAAACTACGGGTTACTTTTTATAAAATTAGAGTTACTTTTAGGAGTTACCTTAGAATTATACTTTTTTAAACTGACAAGTTTTGTGTAGTTTACCACTTCTTTTCTAGTAGACTCGAAATTTATGATGCATTTTTATTTGAATACTCCTTTCCCCACCATCTTATCATAATTTCAGTGTTGTTTTGTTTTGGAACTCCATTAGCTTAGAAAAGCTTAGAATTCTTAAAACTACTTCACAGCCATGGAAACTCTTACATCAAAATGATAGAACCAAAAAAAACTTGAATGAAATTTCATAAAAGCTGGAGTTGAATGACTAGACCTGGGTGTAAGAGCCAAATATGAACCTGAAAGAATAAGAAGTTCTGAAATCATATATTGTGACTTTGCAAGTTATACTAAAAACTAAACATGCGCAAGCTTCCGATAATAAATAACAAATTTGCTCCTTCAAATCCTAAATCATCAGCAAGTGCCTCTTCTTTGCTGTGAAATGTCATATTCAACCATTTCGAAGCTCCATTAGCTTAGAAAAGCTTGTATGAAAACGTTTCCCGTACTTCATTGGTAGTAAGAATCAAAACCAATTGTACAATGTCATATTCCCGGAATTGCACTGATTTCCGACGAATAATCACTAATCGGAAACCAATAACCAATTCTCTGGAATTCTTGGCCAGAAAACTTTATTTGGAACCGGAATTCTGTCAATCTTCGGTGAAAATGTCGGCATTACTTCAAATTCCGGCGGAAATGGAACAGTGTCTACAATTTCAGGCGAGTAATCATTAATTGGCGCCGAAATTCCATTAATCTTCTATGAAAAACCTAAAATTTGCGGCGAGAAAGCGTCAATTTTAATGTGGGAGGAGAGAGAAAATGAAAAATGAAAAATGTGAGTTTCCGATGATGAAAAAGTCGAAGATCTGAGGAAGGAGGATCGAAGAGGAATTGGGGTGGGAGGAGAGAGAAAATAAAAAATGTGAGGGGAAGAGAAATGTGGGGGGGGGGGAGGAGGAAGAGCTAGAGTAATGTGACCACACGGTTTGGGTTTCGTGTGGCGTGTTGCACAAAAAACGCTTTGTAATATTTTTTTTCTCACAACAATACTGTATCTTCTATATAAATAGAAAGGAGCCATTTTCACACTTTCTCTTCTCCTTCCCCTAGATCCTATTGCTACAATAAAAAGAAAGATCCATAAAAAACAGAGGGAGTACTAATTAAATACTAAGCAATTCGTTATTGGTCTTATCTATCCAAAATCAATAGATTTATATAATACACATGTCGGCTCATTCTGGTCAATTGGGGTTGGTTCATTTCAGGAGGAATTCGGTTAATTTAAATATGGGTTAATTCAATCTAGATAAAAGCTATTCTCGTTACTTTTGGCCAAAATCAAGTCGTCTTCAGTTAAGTTCGATATATTTCTAGTTAAGTTAAGGGTTATCGTTTAGGGTTTAAATCAAACTTTGGAACAAGCCATTCATTTCGAATTTTCGGATCTGGGGTAAATTTTTACCGCTTATAAGTGCCTACAGATAGTATTCACTTCATCCCATAACAAAAAGGCAAAAACATGCGATCAAACTTTCAGCTGATCAAATTGAGCCCGACTGACCCAAAAAATGCTCAGGCTTGGGCAGATTTTTAGGCATGAGTTCAGGGTCAGCTCAATTTTTTTTGGTTTGAGATCGATTTTGATCAACTTAAAAATGACTTTTTAGGGCCTGTTCTCTTCGGCATAAAACAGCTGGACTGAACTGAACTGAACTGAACTGAACTGAACTGAATTGAATTAAACTGAACTGATCTGAACTGAACTGATCTGAACTGATCTGAACTGAACTGAACTGAAATGAATAGTGATATGTGAGAGTAAAAGTATTGTCAAGAGCTGAAACTGATCTGAACTGAACTCATCTGAACTGAACTGAATTGAACTGAACTGAACTGAACTAAATTGAACTGAACTGAACTGAAAATAAATTGGGGAGAACAGGCCCTTAGTTTAAATTTTGGCCGATCCGATTTTCTTCCCCCCCCAAAAAAAAGTAGGCTTTGGGTAAAAAAAAAATGGCCTGAAATTTAGCCCAACCCGACTAGTATGCAAATTTTTTTTATCCCGGATCATGAAAGACCCAAAGCCGGAGTTCCCTCGCTTTTCTGTCCACGCTAAGTCACCAGTGACTGGTACAACCTGCTTACTCTCCTGTAACTTCTTACACTTTCTCCCTCTTCCTCCATAACCACCTAGTTCAAAGCTGCAACATCCGTTGATCAAAATACTCATTATTTAATCCCTATTATTCTTGGAAATTCAACCAGTTCTATCAATTTGGGGTACTGCGTACATACTACAGTCCACAAATTTTAAAGGTAATTTTTGATCTCTTTCCAAATATTAAATTCTCATTCTCCTTCCTTTGCGATTATGGAGTTTTACCTTTCCCTGCTTTTTTCGAAATTCGGCGACAGATTTGTTGGCGTATATGTTCAATCAATCTGTTTGAAGATAAACAGATATTTAAATTGCATTATGATTCTGGAATTAATTTGACAAGAAACTGTAGATTGTTGCATCCTTAATGTACTCGCTGGATAAATTAATTAACGAACTCAGCATTAATTGAACATTAAACATTGGAGTTCCATGTCTTTAAATGAGTATTGAAAGGTATTTAACCGTGGTAAGAAAATTGCTATACATTGTAGATAGGGTGATGCTGACTATCCCAATTAATCCAGATGAATAAGCTTAATTTTTCTGTTATAGGATTAAAATAAGACTAAATTTCCGGTTGTTCTTATGTAGGTTAAAAAAACATGGTAATCGTCAAATTTTGAACCAAAGCAAAACTTGAAATAGCCTCTGTGTCATTTCAGGGTAAGAATGTGTACAGCCACCCTCGTTACCCTGCCTTAAGCCGTAATCATTTCAGTGGGGTCATGTTGATGTCAATGTGGACACTGAACAAGCTCAAAATGTTTGAGAAGATTCACACGAACTTTTAATAATGTTCTTTTCTTCCATGATCATGATGATTCAATTTTGAGATAGCTACCCACCTCTTGTAATTGGGTTATAATGTTGTTTTCTTTGGTTCAATGTTTTAGTAAATTGTGTGGTTTTGGAGAGTATTTCATTTTATTTTTCTCCAAGCAATTGGTAAGTAGGTTCAGGATAAATGATATTTTAAAAAGCGTGGATTGTGGCTTTTTAATGGTTATTTTGGGCTAGAGTGTGAAGGCGACTGGGTTCTTTTAGTTTGAGAAATTTGGCTATAGATTAAAATAAATTTGAATCAGGTTAACGGGTGATGAAAGGGTATATGCTGGTTAAAGCCTACTAAAATTTGAACGTCTGCTGTCAACTTTTAGAATACTGTGGACATTGTCCTTTATTCCTTCCTTCATCCAGACATAATAGAAAAGTCAGTTCTTCCATATTTTCTTGGCCACCAACTAGGTTACTAGGAAAAGAGTACTTTCTGTATTTGAGTGTTCTGATGTTGAAGTTTCATTAACTAAATTGTCTATATGTGCTGCTGTTCAGTTGAATTCAACCTTTATTATCCCAATACTAATTTTTATCTGTGATTGTGTACTAAATATTTATTTCTCTATTTCTCTCGTAAATTTTAGGTTTGATGTGACCAAGTGAGAAAATGAATGCTCGAGCAAGTGAGCTCTTTGGTCCGGGGTCTAAAGAAAAGCACCATTCTTTATTGAAAATTGAGAGCCAGAAAAATTCTTGTTTAATATGCCACAAACGTGGTGATGTTTTGGTTTGCAGTAATTGGGACTGTCCCATTGTTGCTCATGAGAGCTGCATGCCCGTTGCTGCTCACTTTGATGACGCTGGGTGCTTTCATTGTCCATATTGCTTATATAAACAATTTCTTGTTGAATGTCACCAAGCAAAGGAAAAGGCCACGTTGGCCAACAGGGTTCTTGTAAGTTTTCTGAAAACGAGGACTAGGAATGATGCTGGCCTTTTGAAAAGTTCTAAAAGTTTGAAGAGGAAAAAACCAGATGCGCCAACAATTAGTAAGGCAAAGGATGATCCTATTAGGAATAAAGTGGAATGCAAAGGAGTTCGTCAATCATTGCAAGTGGGATATGTTCATCAAGATACAAATTGTATTCTTGAGACACACTCCGGTAATCCTACAAGGGAAGATATTGAGTCAGTGAAACAGGACAAAATGGGAAACCCAATCAAAGAGAATCAGAGAACTTCAAATCCAGGGGAGCATTATTACAATGGAAAAGTAGGAAGGGGGAAGGCACAGGAAGAGTCTCGAGAGGGTTATGTTTGCTTGACAAAGGAAAATGCGACAGGAATAACTGAACAATTGGATGAGGTGAAGGATAGTGCAATTCTAGATGACTGCTTTCCTAGAGGTGAAATGGTCGAAAATGCAGAGAATGCTGATCAACCTGCTGAAGTTGGAACAGATTGCTATGAAGATGCAGATGGAATGAAAAACCAGGGAGAGGCACTACAAGATGCTGTGCGTCCTGCAAAGGAAAACATTGTTGGAGTGAGACATTACTCAGGGAGTTTGACAAGGAATCCGGAGTCAGCTCGTGACAATCCAGAAACTAAAAAGACACTGGAACAATATGATGACGAATTGGTAAAAATTGAGCAGACACACACAGAGCTTCTAAGCACCAAAGATGATGACAAAAAGGAGATAGCTGAAGAATCTGGTATTGAAAACCACAATTCATTTCGAGATGGATGTTTCATAAGAAGTGAAATAGTTAAAGATAGAAAGGATGTTGATCGAATTGCTTTTGTTGGAGAAGATCATTTTGGAATGACAGATGAAGGGAAAACATGGGTGAAGTCAATCAAAAAGGAACCCCATGTTAATGGAAGTGCATCACATGAAGAATTTGGCTCTGCAGATGACAGTGAATCATGTAATATCGATTACCTGGAGCATGGACTTCGTGCAGGCCAGAAAAGGGAATTGAAAAAGGTTTTGAAGAATGATATACAGCATAATGAAAATTCTGGATATGATGAAAATAAAATTAAAGAATATCAACTTGGTAAATCAAGACCCAAAGTGGAGTCCATAAAACAAATGTGAGTTATGTATGGCAACTTGGTCATATCACTTCTAAGACATTTGAATTTTGGGGGTAAAATGATTTTTAGCTTTTATAAATACTAGTCTCTTGCATAATTTTGTACTTTTATTTTTTTAGGAAATTAAATTGTATTTCTCGAAATACAATTATTTTAAAGCAGAACTCATATGAAAATGTAGAACACATTATAATGAGGATGGATCTCTACCTTTTTTATGGTAAACTTTGAGATATCACCACTGAAGCATTGCATGAACTTAAAGTTTCACAGTTTATATGCAGCCAGCGGTCAACTATTTTGCCTGTTGAGAGACGTAGGAAACTACCATGGACAGTACAGGAAGTAACAATGCTAAAGGTATGCGGTTTACTTAACCCTTTTGAATGATAAAGAAGTATTTGTCAGATTAGTGAAACAAGTTTTCCTAATTGAGAACACTTTAATGCATGTACTACCGTCGTGCTTTCCCTACTTTACTAAGCTCAAATTTTTATTAGAACATCCTTATGTCTGATGGTACTGCCCTCGACACTTATAAAAAAAGGACGACCATGATATACTTGGAAGGATTACTTCTGCAGAACATTTGTGTTAGGTATGTCAGATTAGTGAAACTACATATCGTGACCGAGAGAGCCCTTTTAATGCATGTCCTGCTGTTTTTCCCCAATATTATCAAGCATTTCTTATGATTTTAAAATACCGATGTGACCAGCTCTTCTGATTGAAAGAAATCGGCTGTCTATACTAGCTTCCACAACATTTATATAAGAGGAGTACGAAGGAAGTTCATTACACTCCCAGGATTATCTCGCGAGTCTTTAGAATTCTAATCTTGATGATGGACGTGGAATAGAATATAGGTTGACATCCATCAGATTAAAACCAAACATGAGATTGTTTTGGGAAGACAATCCAAGCATTGAATTTTTTTTGCCGGTAAGATAAGAATATGAATACTAATAGTTTCGACAAGTAATTTTGCATTTCGGAAATTGCATCTTCACTTATGTTTTAATTGAAACAAGGTGGCTGTTTCAAATTAGGATGATTAGGGGTCCGTTTAGTTTCCTGAAAAACGTTTTGGGTGGAAAATGCAAATAAATATAGTTTTCCTTTGTTTGGTTTTTTTTTTTGGCAAATGAATAGTGTATATATATACCAAAAAACATGTGCAAAAAAAGCAATGCACATGAAGCAGAAAATCCACAACTACACAAGGAGATTTACAGCATCAGCTTACTCCTTTCAACAGCATTACAGTTAGCAGCTACTGTAAATAAAATTTCCCTAAGGACTACATTTTCATCCTTACATTCCCCCTGTGAAGATTCTTTTGTTTCTCTGCCTCCATATGGCATACACACACTCAGTGTATAACATTACAATTAGCTTCCCTTTTTTCTTTCTTGCCTGACCACACACACTAGAGATAACATCCTGATGAGATCCTCCTGAGTCAGGGAAGTTCATAATGCTACATATTTTACTCCAAATCCCAGCTGTATAAGTACAAGAAAAGAACAGGTGCTGTATTGATTCTTCATCAGTCCTGCACAGACTACATCTGGTATCACAATGCACACCCCATCTTCTAATTCTATCCACTGTGGGCAGCCTCTTATGCAGCATCATCCATAAGATAAATTTACTCTTAGGTGTTGCATAATTATTGCATATTAACCTTTTCCACCTTACTCTCTCAACATTCTCATTCATCTTCTTGTAAGCTTTTTTCAAGGAGAATTTATCTCCAATACATATTTCACCCCAGCCTCCAATACTACTCAAATTGTCTCTAGCCTTTATTATCTTCCTCAGTATCCATGTAGTCTGCTGATGTTAACAGTAAGAATATCCTGCCTTTTGATGTAGTAGGAGTGAATCCATCTGACCCACAATTTATCCCTTTTAAACTCAATAGCCCATAACAGCTTAAGCATTGCTGCTCTATTCCAGTGCTTCATGTTAATAACATTCCAGCCACCACTACTTTTTGGCATCTGAATTGTAGCCCAAGCCACAGGAGCCTTCCTAGTGTCCTCAGTTTTCCCTGTCCAAAGAAATTTCCTGCATACCTTCTCCAAATAATTTTCTTTGACAAGGGAAAAATATGAGCCCAGTAGTTTTGCATGCTACTGAGTATGCTTTTAATCAACTGAAGTCTCCCTGCATATGACAACAAGTTTGCCATCCAAGTTTGAGCTCTATTTGTAATCATTTCCACTAGAGGCTTACATTGAGCATAGGTCAATTTCTTTGATGTAAAAGGGACACCAAGATATCTAAATGGGAGCTCCCCTAATTGCATATGAACATTATCTGCAAGCTCTCTAACTGTATCATCATCTACCCCACAAAAGTATATATTACTCTTTTCATGACTTGCAGCTAACCCTGAGGCATGTGAGAATTTTTGGAAAGCTGCACTCATGTGATCAAGGGAACTCTTGTCAGCTCTACAGAACATCAGTAAATCATCTGCAAACATCAGATGAGTAATGTTCAATCTCTCACACTTAGGGTGGAAATTGAAATCAGGGCTATTTTTTAATTCATCCAAACACCTACTCAAGTACTCCATGCTCAATGCAAAAAGAAAAGGAGACATTGGGTCTCCTTGTCTTAGCCCCTTCCTTGCTTGAAATGGTTGTGTAGGAATACCATTCACCAGCACACTAAGACACTGTAGAGACACACTCCTTAATCCAGCCAACAAACCTACTAGGGAAACCAAATTCATGCAACAAAGTTTCTAGAAATGACCATTCTACTGAGTCATAAGCCTTTCTGATGTCCACCTTCATAATGCACCTAGGAGACATGTGTTTCCTAGTATAACCTCTTATGAGCTCTGTAGCAAGAAGGATGTTATCAGCTATGTGCCTACTAGGAATAAACCCTGATTGAGCCTCATTAACCACCTCACCAATTACTCCCTTCATCCTGTTGGTCAGCACTTTAGAGATAATTTTGTAGATCACTGTGCAGCAAGCAATAGGCCTGAAATCTTTTACTCTTGTTGCATGCTGGACCTTGGGCAATAGAGTAACAACTGTACAGTTCACAGGACTTTGCATTCTATTGTTGTTAAAGAATTCCTGGATTCCTGCATACATGTCATGTTTAATGTTCTCCCAGCTTTTCTTGAAGAAATAGGCATTAAACCCATCCAATCCTGGAGCCTTATCATTCCGATTACCAGCCAATGCCTCATCAATTTCAATAATAGTAACCTCTCTCAGTAAGGATTCTTTTGCATGGGTAGATAAACATTTACCCCCCCTCACAGTATTCAGATCCACTCCCAGCAGAGTAGAAGCTCTTGTCCCCAGCAACTTCTTATAAAAATCAATTATTTCCCCCTTTACTTCTTCAGCTTCCTTAATTAATCTCCCATCATCAGTAGTTAACATATCAATTCTATTATGTGCATTTCTGGCTTTAACAGCAGTAAAGAACAGCTTAGAGTTTGAATCTCCCTGCTGAATCCAGTTAATTCTGGATTTTTGCGGAAGAATACTCTCCTCAATGTGAGACCAATGTCTCAAATCATTCATTAGACCTTTTGCTTCTGCCTGCACTGTAGCATTCTGATCAAAATCACCCTGACTCTGCATTTCCTGAAGCTGGTGCCTTAAAGTCTCCACTTTCTCATGAGCCAGCCCTACCTTCTGAGTCTTCATTTGCTTCAACTCTCTCTTGACAGCTTTGAGCTTCAACCATACTGACTGAAGCTTGTATCTACCATTTACAGAGTTCCAAGCTTTCTCCACAGTCTCTAAAAACTCATCTTGCTCAGCCATTACATTCATGAACTTAAAAGGTTTCCCCCCTTTGTTTGGTTTCATATAAACCATTAAGCTAAGAAGGGGAAAATGGAGATGTTTGGGAATGAGAGAGTGGACGAAAATAGCTTTCAAAATTTTCAGAAAAATGTTTACAAATAGATGGAAAAAATATTTTCCACCTTAGTTTTCCATTTTAAATCCTTTGTCCAACCAGACAATGGATAATGGGGAAAATCGTTTTTCTGGAAAATGTTTTCCTCCAAAACAAACGGAGCCTAGATTGCAATAGGCCAGGTTGCCAGGATATCTAATTTTCCCTTGCTTCTAATAGGTTCAATAGTAACATAACTTTTCATAAGTAAAGAAAGCTGTATAATATCAGGTTTCATTCGCTGATCAAATAAAGAGAGAAGAAAACTTTGGAGGCGCAACAGTAACGACAAGGGCTCTCAACCCTAAATGGATTCTACCTAACTTTATATATACACTTTGCACTTCACTACAGTCCAAGATAGGACGGTGCATCACCAAATACAGCTCACTAGTCACTACAAAGTATATAACACCTAATATATCTGTACATAACATGTGCAAAAGAGAAACTAAAAGCTACTGAAAATACTAACTGTCAAGAATAAAAGAACACATTAGAGAATAATTAACATAGTAATTATGCACATATTTCTACACCCCCCCCCCCCTTCCCTTTTCAAGGTGGACTTGGAGCAAGGAAACAAGTCCTAACTTGGAAGATTCGAAAGCATGGTGAGAGATTTAGTGAGAAGGTCCGCCAATTGGAGGGTAGTTTTCACATGAGTAGTGGTGATGAATCCACTCTCAACGTTTTTTTATGATGTAGTAACAATCCAACTTGAGGTACTTTGTTCTCTTGTGGAAGGCTGCATTGTGAGCTATATACTCAGCTGTTTTTGTGTCACAAAAGAGAGGAATTGGTGTGGGAACAGTGATGCCTAAATCTTCAAATAAACTAGCAACCCAAGCAAGTTCTTTGTGAAACCACTGTTTGTTTCTTTGTTTTCAATGAAATCAAAGAAGATCTTAGGAACACACGGTGAGGGATTTACCGCTACGAAGGTAGCTTCCCCTATCCGCATCACTATACCCATAAAGCTGATGCTCACTGTTACTAGGATAGATTAGCCTTAGGTTAAGAGTTCCCTTTAAGTACTTGACCACATGTACAGGAGCTTGAAAATATGGCTTTTGGAGAGCTCAGGTTTTGGCTTAATTGTTGTACAGAGAAAGAGAGATGAGGTCTAGAAAGATTCAAGTACAACAACTTCCCAATTAGTCTCCTATAGGGTTAAGGGTCTTCCAATAACTCCCCTTGATCATTAGAGAGTTTGATTCCTTTAAGAGAAGGAAAAGTGGCAGGATGACTATATCAATTGCATATTTCCTTTAATTGATCATATTGCCTTTGAAATTCCTAGCAACTTCAATCCCTAGGAAATATCTCAAGTTTCCTAAGTCCTTGATGGCATGAAATTAAAACGCTCATGTTCCGTTATGGAACGGCCGTTCTGTAACGGATTTTGGATTTGCCATTTTGCGAAATCCCGTTACGGAACGCCATAACAAAAATCACATATTTCCTGCTGCGTCTTTTGTTCTGTAACGCGAACTCGTTGCGTTAGAATGTTTTTATCCTAGATACATATGTTCTTTTCAAACATTGGCCAAAAATATTTTATGAATTAATTATATATCTGATGAAACAAGATATTCTGATAGATTTGATTATATTATGTTGTAATAATGCTTATAAACTAAAAGAACGCAAATAAAGCTAGAATATATTAATCTGAATTTTTTCACACGCCGCGTCGGCCGCGATACGTTCCATTCATCCGTTACAAGCCGCTTCCGCAATATCGCCAACGTTACCGAGATCTTGACCATATCCGCGATTTTTTTCCTTGCTTGATGGTAAAAGTTTCATCAAGAACTAGCTTCTTATGAGCAATACTATCTTCATCATCTCCTGGGAGCACTAAATCATCTACATATACTAAGCATTTGTGTCTTTTATACCTAACAAACAAGGGGTGATCTCTCTCATGTTAGTTGAAGTCATATCCCAACAACACCTTTTTGAGTTGTAAGTTCCAATATCTAGAAACTTGTTTAACCCATATAAGCTTTTCTTGAGCTTGCATACTTTCCCTGCAGCTCCTTCATAACCATTTGGTGGTTTTAGATACACATGCTCGTCTAAATGCGCATGAAAAAACGCATTGTTGATATCAAGCTGATGCAACATCCAATTCTGAGCTGAGCTGTTGCCATGACAATTAAGATTCTCAACTTCTCTGGACCCACTTTGTGTCCAGACGCTTCATTCCTTTTGGCAAATCAATCACTCTGTAATTATTCTGTAATTAGTTCTCTTTTGCTCCTAACAGTTAGTATTTTCAATAGCTTTTAGTTTCTTTTTGCACATGTTACGTATAGATATATTAGGTGTCATATATTTTGCAGTGAGCTGTATTTGGTGATGCACTTTCCTTTCTTGGATTGTAGTGAAGGTGCAAGGTGTATATTAAAGGTAGGTAGAATCCTTTTAGGGTTGAGATCCCCTATCATTATTATTGCGCCTCCAAAGTTTTCTTTCTACTCTCCCATTCTGCTAGGGAGTCCCAGGCACACTCCTTTGGTGTGTAATTCCTTTGCTTCCAAACATCTCATTATGTCTGCAGTATTTCAGTTCCAGTATCTGATCTTATCACTTTAACAGAACAGTGATTTTGAAGTGATTCTCAACTATGGCAAAGTAAACTTTGAGAATCTCCTTCTCTTGTTCCTTGTTAGACAGTAGATGTGTCCAGGTTTCTCTGGAGTGATCATCTACAATAGTAAGAAAGTAACTTGCACCAGTTACTGCTGGGTCCTATAAGGTCCCCACACATCAACATGCACGAGATCAAATATTTCACTTGACATAGAATGACTAACACAAAGAGAGAGAGAGAGAGAGAGAGAGAGAGAGAGAGAGAAAGAGAGAGAGAGAGAGAGAGGGGGAGGGAGGGAGAGAGGAGGGAGGGAGAGAGAGAGAGAGAGAGAGAGAGAGAGAGAGAGGAGAGAGAGAGGGAGAGGGGAGGGGGAGGGTGAGGGAGGGAGGGAGGGAGTGAGAGAGAGGGAGGGGGGGAGGGAGGGAGGGAGGAGAGAGAGAGGAGGGAGGGAGGGAGGGAGGGAGGGAGGGAGGGAGGGAGGGAGGGAGAGAGCTATGACCTAATCTCTGATGAATCAAGTTCAAATTCCTCCTACTCTTCCAATTCAAACCTACACATTTCCCATCAGTCCTCTCATCAACTTCAAACTTGTAATGCCCTCCAATCTTCCTTCCTGTTTCAAGCCTCCTTCAATCAGAACATTCCTGAAAAACACATCCATCATGAGTGAAAATCACTTTCACTTTCCCTTCATCCACTGATCTACTCACGGCAAGCAAATTGTGCTTGAATTCTGGCACATAGAGTACATTTTGAAGCACAATGTGTGGACTTATCACAACTGTGCCTATTTACTCTACTCTTTTAGTACTTCCAGTCTTCCATCAAGAAATCCTATCTTCATTTCTTTCTTTAAAAACCTCATTTCAGCAAATAGGGAATGACAACTTGCTATATGGTCTGATACACCCGAGTCTATTATCCAAGACTTCTCATCAAGCAGATCATAATAAGAGGTGCTTCCCATGGACCGGGGGAAGTTCAGATCTTACCAACTTTGAACACTGTGATAGTTAGAAAAGGCATTTGAAGTGCATGCTATACCTACTGAGTTGCATGGGAAACCTTTTGTACCAGAGTTGCTTGCAACTTACGGCTTGTTTGGCTTCGTCATCATCATCACTTGTTGCACAGTAGTGTTCACCATCTATATAACCTTTTTCTTCTCTTTATCATCTCCTTCTTCATCAAAATCAAAAAGGTGTATCTTGGCTACTCTCACTTGCAGTATTTGCAACATTTGCAGCATCTCTCTCCCCTGGTTTAAGAGGGCTTGGAAACCACTGAGGGAAACCATTCTTCTGGAAGCAGCTGTCTTCCAAGTGCCCTCTTTTGTGACAGTAGTCACATTTCTTTCTCAATTTCTCCTCTTTTGTCTCTCTTTTCCACCCTTGCTTTCCTGGATTCCCCTGTGAACATTCTTCCTTTGATGAGGGTAGTTGTAGTTCTCTCTTCCTACAGCCAAGGCACTAGCTTCATTTCCTAACTCAAGAGCTCCACATATCTCCTTCTGCTTCTCTACTTGCAACACCATCTGTTGTGCTTTGTTTTAAGCTAGGAAGAGGATCCAAACCTATGATATTCTGCTTCAAATTATCATAGCCAGTTCAACTTCACGAGAAAGTTTATCACCTTATCTTTCTCATCTCTTTCATGAAGTTTCTTCATCACATTTACAAGTTCCCAGTGCACCACATGTACACTCTCTGAAAAGCCCTCAGGACTTCCTAGCTCATCCCAAATTCCTTTCAATCTCCCAAAGTACTCACTCACACTCGTGTTGTTCTCCTCAAAACCATTCAGTTCATTCTTAACCATATACAACTGAGGTGCATTAGATTGACCATATAAAACTCCTTTGCACTATTGCAAATCAACATCAGCTATCTTAGGACTTACACTTTCAGTAAGCCAACATCTCAACACACAGTCATTCCTATACCATCTATCATAGTTTTCAGCAGTAGATGAAGGTTTTGTGATTTTACCAGTAATGAAGCTCAGCTTGTTCTTGCCGCCAAGAGACATCTTCACACTCCTGCTACAGTTTATTATAATTCTTTCCATTGAAGATAATAGGTCCCAAAGTTGTATTAGATGCTTTGAGCTTCCTAAATAATGTGGGTCAACATAAGGTCACTCTTTTCTCCCATACTAAAAAAATTGTCAAGCTCAGCTCAAAATCAATTTTGAGGTCTCAATCTTGACACAAAAATAACAAAGATTTGATCTTTGATAAATAGAAAAGAACGATGGGAAGGATTTCAGCTTTGACAACAGAAAGACAACAAAAAAAAAAAATTGATAAACTATTAAGCTAAGAAGGGGAAAATGGAGATCTTGGGAATGAGAGAGGACGAAAATAGCTTTAAAATTTTGTGGGAAAATGTTTACAAAGAGATGGAAAAATCTTTTCCACCTTAGTTTTCCATTTTAAATCCCTTGTCCAACGAAACAAAGAAAAATGGGGAAAATCATTTTTCTGGAAAATGTTTTCCTCCAAAACAAACGGAGCCTAGATTACAATAGGCCAGGTTGCCAAGATATCTGATTTTCCCTTGATTCTAATCGGTTCAATAATAACATAACGTTTCATAAGGGAAGAAAGCTGTATAATATGATGTTTCATTCCCTGGTGAAATAAAGAGAGAAGAAAACTTTGGAGGCGCAACAGTAATGATAGGGGCTCTCAACCGTAGAAGGATTCTACCTACCGTTATATATACACCTTGCACTACACTACAATATCACCATATATAGCTCACTATAAAGTATATTACACCTAATATCTATACAAATATATTTAAAGGCGTGCATAAACAAGAAACTGTGCCACGTGGCGCTCTTCCTAGGGAGTTATTGTTTATGTAATCCATGTACAATAAAAAAATTTAGAAATTGCGTAGTAGAGGGTTTGATCTCGAGATCTCAAGTACATATAATAAAGTCTTAACCACTAGGATAAGTTGTATTTAGTGTTATTACCATAAAGTATTATATTAATAAATGAAATTTTTTCTTACCCGGGGCATAGCCCGGGCCTAATAACTAGTATCTATACATAACATTTGCAAAAGAGAAACTAAAAGCTATTGAAAATACTTATCGTTAGGAACAAAAGAGAACTAATTACAGAATAAATACACAGAGTAATTATGCACATATTTCTACAATAAGTGTCATCGATTAATCACCCTGGACCTCAAGCTAGACTTCAGATAATCCTTGTCTAATATGGTTTCCAATCCTTTCTCATAATCTGGTTGTCTATTGTTGTTCGCAGCAAAGCATTGTAAGTGAAGCTAATGAAAAAAATTTGCTGGAATTGTGTGAGAGGAATATGACTCTGAACTATAGTGCATTGACAGCTAGGTCATGTTTTTCTTTTCAGCATTTGTATATATTTGTTCTTCTGAGATTGTAGATACGATAGATATAAATGAAAAGAAAGTATCAGCAAATGACTTTAGTAGGTTTTAAAATCTTAAAAACACATCCTATAAAAAAAAAATCTTAGAAACACAAAACAGAAGCATGTCAATTTTGATAAAATTGGAAAGCAAAACATGCCAATTATTCACATGTAACATGTGTAATTGCAGGAAGGTGTACAGAAATTTTCATTGACTGCTCATAAGAACCTTCCATGGATGAAAATAATGGAATTTGGACGTCATATTTTTGATGGGACACGAACTCCGGTTGATCTTAAGGACAAGTGGAAGAACATAAGGGGTAAAGAAAGAGGCAAATTTTGATGCGAAGTAAATCCAATTCAGTAGCATGCCCATTTTTAATATGAACGACTACGACGCAGACATTTTGTAAAATTTCAGAAACACTTCTACTGTAGATAATGCTGTATATATATGGAAAGTAGGCTTGCTTAGTCATTTGCCGTTTCATCTATGAATAAGATGGCTTGCTTAGTCATTTGCCGTTTCATCTATGAGTAAGATGGATTTACTCATTCTATCTCCTCCCCAACCCTCTCTCGCCTCTCTCCATCAACCATTCACCTCTTCCCAGAACACCCTCCACAACCATACATTGATGTTGGCCGCCACTTATAAAGAGTCTAGTGGCGGCGCCACATGGTAACAAGTGGTAGCACTTGCTACCCTTGTTTTTTTTTTAAAAAAAAATGAAAAAATCAAAAAAACCTAAAACGTTCTCTACGCCATTTCATTTCACATTTTCACTCTCTCAAACTCAATCACTCTCTGAAGTTTGAATTCGTCGTCGTTGCCACTCCACTCGCCTCCTCTCTCTATTGGCTAGTCGGCTTGCTGGTCGTTGCCTCGTCGGTCATGAGGTCAACGGTCGCTCGTCAGAGAAAATGATGAGTAGAAGATAAATTTAACCCTAAATTTTGTCCTAAATCTAATCTGGGAAAATGGAAGGCCGATTGTTAGTTGTGAAGGCCTAATGGTCGATTGTTAGTCTGAGTCTCCTCTTAACTCTGATTGTTTGAAGATAAATCTAACCCTAGTTCCCTTAATTCCGTCCTAAAGTTTTTGAGTCTCCTCTTAAGTTTCTCTTTCCTCTCTCACTGGCAATTTGTCTTCTTCGGTAAATCAATCGACGACGTCAGTCCTTTCAAGTAGTGGTCGGTCCGTTCAAGTAGTCATTGTCGGAGATTGACGTTCAGGTAACTTTCTTCTATTTATGTTGGAATTTTGATTGTTAATCTGAATTCTGATTGTTAGTTGTGAAGTATGATTGTTAGTTGGCTGAAATTTTGATTGTTAGACTGAATTTAGACTGATTGTTGTGAATATTGATAGTTAGTTGAGCTGAAATTTTGATTGTTAGTTGTGAATTATGATTGTTAGTGAATATGGAAATGATATATTATTGAATTTATGGAAATTTGGGAGTGATATGTTGTTGAATTTATGGAATTTGTGGAATTGTGGAATCCGGGAATAATATTTAATTGAATTTATTAGTGAATGGTTGTTAGTGAAGGAGTTATTAGTGAATTGTTGGTTTATAATTGTAATTGCGAGAATGGATTATTAGTGAATGAGAAATCTATATTTCAGAATCATAAAGAGAAAACAAGGGAGGGATATCTCAAGCTTTTTTCCAAAGGAACGCCTAATGGAAATCAAGTTGATTCAAGTCCACCTCTTCCTCTAACTCAACCAAGCCAACAATCTCCATCAAGTACTAACCCGGCCTCCACCTCAAAATGAAGACTTATAATTTGGAGCTACTTCAAATACTAGGTCTCAAGTCTCAACTCCTTTGAAAAGGTTAACCGGAAATGGAAGTTGAGAGTCTTCCTCAAGATATGGGGAAGAGGAGAAATATGGGTGATTTCCATAAAGATGATAGAGATCATATTAGGAGATTCCATGTTGATAGAGGACTTTGTCAACCGCTAAACCATAACTTTCCTTTTAAAACTTTTGGGAAAAGTAGTCGCCGCTTCAATCTCGATTGGTTTGAGAAGTATGACACTTGGAACCCGACGAAATAGTTTAGTTACTAAATAGCATGGGAGATCAATTGTTAACCGATAGTTTAGTTACTTATCTTGAGAAAGATTTGTTTTGTGATGTATAAGTTGATGCAATTGTAAATTGGTTCCAAATTTTGAGAACTCGACGTGAGCAATTGTAATTTTTTTTTTTATTATTATTATTGATCTCAAGGTTGTATTTGAATTTTGTAACATTTTGATTGTAGTAGTTATGATTTTTTTTATTTTTGAATTGATAGTTTGTAAAACTATGCTACCCCGCCTAGATCTGAATTCTAGATCCGCCCCTGATAAGAACTGATATTCTTTAATTTAATGCTGAAATTTTTTCTTTCGTCGAGCCCCGAGCTTGTGGTCCTCCTTTGAGTGTGGGTTCAATTGGATGAATTTCTCAAGTAAAGGTCAACGTACATAGCAGCAAGGATGGTGCATCGCCTATTTCTTGTTCTCGCTCGGGAGCCAAAACGAACACGCCTGCCACCTACTTTGGACCTTCGACCAGGCATTCTGCCCCTGTCGAATCGGAACCAACTACCACTGCATTGCGCTCGAACAGTTGAGCGGCCGCCAGCCAGCAACTTCTGTGCACAAATATAGATTCATTATTCGTACCTGGTTCAGTCTCTCACAACCCTTCGCGAGTTGGTAAGAAGTTCATCTTGTCTGGTAAGACGGAATTAAAGATGGCATGATTAAGAACTTGGAGAAGTAATACATTTTATCTCCACTTATTTATCTTCCAGCATATGGGGCATAATATGTGACAAATTTTTTTGGACATCGAGAAAATTTGCTTTAATTAAAAATGGGAGTAATACAGTCTAATACTAATACAACCAAACAAAATAAACTGAAACTAACTTGAGCTTCATTTACTCATACATACTTTATGAAGAAAAAACAAACTATTAACTTGTCCAGTCCAAATGAAATTTGCCTTGAGAGATGGGGGGTGGGTTGGGTTATATCATAGTTCGAAAATGCGGTTTCGGTCGATTGGAACTGAAACTAACTTGAGCTTCATTTACTCATACATACTTTATGAAGAAAAAACAAAGTATTACTTGCCCAGTCCAAATGAAATTTGCCTTGAGCGATGGGGGTGGGTTGGGTTATATCATAGTTCGAAAATGCGATTTCGGTCGCGGTATCATTGAAACAGATGGATACGTTTATCACGAATCGCGTTGCGGTTTTGCACAAATTAATAATAAAGCCCATATCTTTATAAATGTACTTAAATATTATAACTTAGATTTCTATAGTAGAAGTATAATAATTGGAAATTGGTATAGCAAATAATTAGAGTAAAAGATGAAACGGGTAAAAGAAAAAAGTAGCTAGGTAAAGGTTGCTTTCAGTTTTAATTATAAAATAAAAATTATTAGAAAAAATAAAAAAATACTACTCAGATTCTCCACCAATTCATTCAGTTTTGAATTAAATACTCCCTATCAAGACCCTCCACTTTGAGTTTGATTTTATATTTTAAATAATACAAACAATCACACCCTTGATCCCATAAGTCTATAAAAATCTAACGTAGACCCACCAGTCAATTAATTATGAAAAACAGTGATCCTCTACCTCCCTTACCCTTTCTATCTCCTTTCCAGCACCCAAATATATGAATAATTAAAAACCACAACATTCCTGCCAAAGACTTCAAGAAATCTAGCCATGACAATGATTTTTCTCTCAAAAGTAATCGTTATGACCCATCAAAAACGTAGGAATCGGCTGGAACCGGTACGTAGCGGTCAGAACGATCAAAATTGCGGTGTTTTCTAACAACCCGGTATAAATCGGTTAATAATGTATTGGTAAACTCGAAAATCGTGTCAACTTAGCTGATACATTACAACTTGGCCGCATTTTTGCACCATGGGTTATATGTCTTGACGAAAAATACCTAATATAAGAGGGAACTTGTTGAGATACTAAACCCTGACGATCTTCAGAATTAGATAGCTGCATTATATCTAGTGGACCCAATGTCCACTAGACGCTAAACCCGAAGGTCCTTGAAGAGAAACATCATACTGGGATTCTACTGATTCAACTAACAATGAAGTCACGTACTTTGGTGACTTTTGATCTTGTTGCGAGGGTATCTAGAGTCTAGTCTCATTAGATTAAAACTCAAAATGGGTGGAGGTCCAAACTTACTACCCCAAATCAATGGAGGGTCTCACACAAGATGCACTTTTTAAAAGTAATGACGCCTGAAGCCATCAGGAGAACTTGGGCGAATTTTTGCAGATCCGAAGATCCAACCTTGCAATCCCTAAACTAGTAGATCGATGCACAACATATCTAAAATGAAAACTCCTCTCATTGTACCCAACACTCGAATTCCTAAAGCGGTATAAACCAAACCATGATCCAACTCCAAGATCATTGACTCTATTAACCAGGTTTTCTAGATCTTCATTTGTCATAGGAAACCAAGAACCTTGTACTGTCCATCGATCACCACTAACTAACACCCAAACACAACCATACACATAAAGGCAATGGTAATTGGATTTGGAAGAACCTGTACTGGGGCTAAAAAATAAAACAAACATAAACAAAACTAGAAAACCAATCACTAGATTCTAGACACCACGCTTTAACACCTTCCACTTAACTTAACAATCAAAGGCAAGAAAACCAGTGCTAGAACTTACTCCACCGCGCGAGATGAACCTTGTTCAAACGATTTCCCTCACTCGCAACCCACTCGTGGATTTTAGCAGGACTAACACTCAGACGACACAAACAGGGAAGGGGGAAACTCGAAGAAAACAAGGGAGGGGGAAACTCGATCGAATAAAACAGGGAAAGGGGAAGGCGAGACACAAGGGAGGGCCACCTATGGACACGACAAAGCGGGGGAACGGGGAGTGGGATGGAGAGACGAGCGACACATGGAACGGGGTGGGGAAACAAGGTAAGGAACCGGGGGGGGGGAGACGCACAGAACATGGGACGGGGAAGGGGAGCTTACTAACGCGACAAAAACTAGAGACAAAGGGAAGGGGGAAAGGAACTAACGGACAACCTGACGCGATAGGCTTAAAGGACGAGGGGGCAGGCTTGCCGGCGCGAGCACATACCAACCCCCAACGAGCCTACGAACGGCGGGCGCTTTAGGTGTCTTTAGGGTTTGTGTTTGGTGAGCGAAAGGTAGAGAGAGGCGAGAGAGAAAGCTTTAGGGTTGCTACGTACATGTTCTAAAATAAATGTATCACATAATTTAGATAATATGTAACAATTATGTCTTTCATGGGGGCGCATATGCATGGGAAAGAATTGAAGTAAATAAGATAATTACCTACTCAATCCTTAGCACCCTAATTTTTCAATTCATGGAAATCATTAGTCATGTGCTTAATTTTATTAATAATCAAGATTGATCTAGTTGGTTAAAGACTCTGCTTCCACCCTTGTCACAAGGGTCTGACTGTTAATCCATGCAAAGTGGGATCCCCGAATTACCACCCCCAACCGTCACCTCCATTTGCAAGAGATATTAATCTTACCCAAAAAATGTGCTTAATTTGATTTCATGAAACTCATTGGGTCACTCTTCGTAATACATTCCTTTTCTAGATAAAAAGGGACAAAAGGAAAAGAGGAAGAAAGGTTGTCAGAATTTAGGAAAATAAAAAATAAAATCCCCTCATAATTAAGATTTTCACACAACTAAATCAATTTATAAATGAAATAAATGAACAAAGAGGGAAGAGAGAGAATAAAAAGCAGGAGAGAGAAAGAATTTGTGTGGAAAATTCATAAATCAAAAGCCAGGAGAAAAAATTAAAGTCATGAGAGAGAAAATCAACTCCAGCTCATAATAGCATGAGAGAAAAAAAAAAAAAAACAACTCCACCCATTTGAATATCATTTGTCGTGCATATGGGGTGAAATTTTTGAGCAAAACTGAGTTGGTCCCACCAAAAAACAACAAAACGGTACCGTTTTGTACTGTGCACACCTAGCAGAAGGTGTAACCGACTTTATATTGAATCTTATTACGAATTGCAAGTGATCATAGACTCGTATTTTAAACGATATAGAAATGAGAAGAACTCAATTGAGACGACTTAGGTTTCAATTGATACTGATAATAGCATTAACTTATTACACACTATGCCAAAATCAAATGATCCGTTAATAACCCTACATATATTAAAACTGATACCGATAATGACCCGACCCAACGTACCCTACCCTAAGGGGGTCAGACCAACCCGTACTAGACTCGTGACAATAGTGGACCCGGCAAGACCCGACACCAATCGAACCCGATCAATTTTGGTCAACCAAAACCCACCCATTGACCCAGGTTGACACCTCTAATCTGATCTTGACTCGATACAATCAGAACATAACATGATCCGAGGCGAACCAGATTCGAGGTTGACGCGATCCAAATGAAACTCGACAAGAGACTGGCTCGACCCGATACTATCCTGACGTTTATGAAACCAGACTCGAGATCGACTCGACCAAGTACTATTCTGATTGCAACGAAACCCGGCCCGAGACTCACCCAACCAGATCTTAATCTGACCTAATTTGAACGAAATCCGACCGAAAACTAAACCAAACCAGACATTACCAAATGTAACTCGTTCCAAACATGTTCTAAATCAACCAGAACCCGCATTGACCCTATCTGAATTTAACGATCCAAAGCATATCTTAAACTAAAAGGGTGAAGACCCGAGGTAACCCAACCCGAACGACTCCCGACATATGACCCATACCAGAAGCCGACAAACACAACCGAATTAAATTTTCATCATATTATAAGAATTCAAAGAGGATTAGCAGCTTATGCGATTTTTACATACTTTTGGACTTTTTTTCAATACATATGTGGTACATATAGTGTAGTACTGGTTTTATACTCTCTTGGTTTTTCATAAAAGAAAGTAGGATTGTGAGCTCTAGTTTTCAAAAGAAGTTAAGTACGAATTTTCTAGGTTGTGTATAAGTAATTTTTGATTGCATTGATCATAAATGATCTCAAAGATGAATAGAAATGAGAATTCAGTTCAATCTTATTAAAAAAAAAAAAAATTGCTCAGTGAAATCAAGTTAGTGGTATTTTTTAAGTAAAATACAATTAAGAATGTTGTGTTTAAGTAAAATACAACAAAGCATAGTATGTCACATGGTTAATTATGTTGTGTATTTAGTCGTGTTATGTTCAAGGATTTTTTTTGTTACTATATTCAAAGTAAAAATCGAAAAATAATACAAGCGGAGCTTTTTTTTTTTTTCAAGCTCACCTAGGGCCCATAAAATGACATAAACGGGGTTAATTTTTCCTTAACTAAATTTAGCTTATTTTTATTATGAAAAATTGATAAGAACAGTTCTAACTATGGGCATCCACCATTTTCGGTTCTAACTAAAGATTATTTTTAAGCGGTCCCAACTATGTATCATTTTTGCCAAATTGGTCCCAGGTGACTGATTACCCGTTAACAGAGTAATTTTTTTAGAAAAAATTTCTTAAGTCAGTTTCTTCTTCCTTTTTCTCTCTCCTACCTCCTTCCTCCCCTGCCATCCTTCCCCCAACCACCCCTCCCCTGCCACCCCTGAAATCCATCTCCTGCCACACCTCCCACCCACCTACCGCCCCAGCTAACCCCGGAGATCCCATCCCCCTCCCCAGCCACCCTGAAATCCCCCCCCCCCCGCACCCACCTCCCCAGCTGACCCCTGAAATTCACCAAAACACCACCCCAACACCCCCCATAATTTGCCCAAACACCCACAAAGATTACCCAAGCACCCACAAGTTTTCCAAAGCACTCGTGAAATTTCGCTAAACACCCACAAAGTAATTCAATCCATCATGAAACCACCCGATTTTCTCTCTATCTTACATTCTTCGAGAGTTGAAATTCAGGACAGATGGCTGCCTTTTGGGTGGTGCGTGGCTAGTGGGAGGGTAGAATCGGGGGTTAGGTGGTTGTTTCGTGAGTGATGGTTGGATGGGTTTCGAGTGGGCTAAGGTGGTTTCGGAATTTTCGGGTGGTATATTTCTTGTGCTTCAAGGTTTTTTGGGTGGTTTTGGGGGTTATGTATGATAGTTTTCGGGGGTGGGTGTGTAGCAGAGGTGCCTTGTGGGTATGTGCAGCGACGCTTTTCGGTGGTGTAAGTGCTCAATGAGCCGGTGTTGGTTGCAGTTGGTTGGTAGTGATGTGATGAGAGAAGGAGAGAAGAGAGTGGGTTGATGGTAGGAGGAAAGGGTGGTGGGAGTGGGGGTTCATGTTGCTGCTTAGTGGTGGTGGACTTGCAAGGAGGGTGGCACATTTGGTGGTTGGGGAAGGAGTGTCGACGAGACGGCATGTATGGTTGGAGATGGGGGTGGGAGTTTTGAAGGTGGGGATGAGAGGGGTGGATGCCTACTAGAGGAGAGAGAAAATGAAAGTTGGGGCAAAAAAAAAGGAAATTTCTTTTACCTGTTGTAGCAAGTCATTAACTTGCTGGGACTAAATTTGACAAAAATGATGCATAATTGGGATCGCTCAGAAATAACTAGAATTTTTTGCACGCGATGCGTGCTTGAATTTTTTTCGAAACAAAAACTCGATTTTCTTCGGCATAAGAGTCAAAATTTGAACATTAGACATATGAAGTATAATTGTTTTTAGTTGCAAATTTTGATTGGTTTAGTTTATGTCACTTAAGTCCCTCACCATTATTTTTGTCTTTTTTTTTTTTTACTTTTCAAAGTTAAATTCTATGAACAAAATAGAAATTTTATTGAATTTATTTATGATTTCTAATATTATAATTTCTAGTTGATTTTTGAATTAAGTACAGTACTAACTTCTAAATTCTAAACACTATAAGAAAGTAAATAATTTTTTTCCCTGTCGAACTTCTAAATGATTTCACTACAAATACACCTCTATTATTATCATAACCCACCATTAATTGTGAATGACTCTTGAGAATAGTGATTTGTAAGTAAATTTTTGTAAATGTTTTTGTATGTATTGACGTTCTAGGTTATTAGTTTTAGTTTGTATATTAATTTTAAGTTTTAATAAAGTTTTCCGATTATTTGAGTGATTTGTGATTTTTATAACGTGATTTTCTCAATTGTATGAGTGATTTGTAAAATTTCTTCTTTTAAGTGATTTGTGAGTGAGTGTTGTAAATTAATTTTCGGTAGTTTTCTTTGAGTGCCAATTTTGATTTTGACATTCCTTTTGTAATTTAGAAAGGGAAGGGGGCAAAATAGACATTTCAAAAGAGGATACTATTGCTCCCCCCATTCCCCTATATAATAGAGATTTTTAGTTGGGACTGAAATAGTGAAAGGTCTATAATTGAGACCGTTTCTATCAATTTTTCCTTTTTATTAAACATAGCTAATTTGGTAATAAGTTGATAATATAACCTGGATATAGGCTACGTAAATACACGTTTAAAGTGGTTTCATATGAATATATGATGGGCATTACAAGGTAGATAAAAGCGCCGTAAGATAAAGTAATATTTAAAGAAAGCATTAAGAAAATAATAAAATGAGATGAAATGAAACAAACTATAACATATTTTTAACTGATAGCTTCAATGAAGTATTAAGTTATACTAGAGGATTTTATGAACACACTTGGAGGAAATTAAGGAGGGAGTTTGGAGAAAAGGAAAAAAATTACGAATTTCTGAATAGAAACATATGAAGCATCAAGTATTATTTTACCAAAACCCAGCAAGATCTTTTTATATATTTTGGTATAGCATTACCAAATTTTTAGTGCCCAGTAGTCAAAATGTCTTTACAAAGATATCCCCCAAATCCTTTCTTCCAATTCATAGCACTATCGTCCCTGAATCCTCGCTTCTTCAAATTTATGGCAAAATCGGCAAAAGCCAAAAATATTTACATAACTAAAAGATTGAATCAAAGGGTCATGGTGGGAGACTCAGATAGGTACTGTAAATAGGCAGTGATATTTATTATATGCTCCATTTCTAGATTACAGTTCCACTTGGAATCAAGGCGTCCTTGATTATAGTGACTATTCCGCTCTTTATGAAGTATCCGTCTGTTTCTCTTGCTGCTTCTTGTACATTGTCACTGTTGATAATCTGCAATAGTAAAGGCCATTGTTAAGTCCAACTTTAGACATACATTTCATATTAGTGCAGAATGACAGATTTGGAAGAAAAAAAAGGAATTCTACTTGAGTACAACAAAATATTGAACTTATTTGGCATCACTTTGTTCCGTATTGTCAAATTTTGACACCATAAAATTTACAACTTTTTCATCTTTGCTGTATTGCTTGTCATCTCAGATGCGTAAGTTGGAGTTACACTGTTAAAGCGGTGACATATGTGCAAGCCAGATGTGATTTTGAAGACCAAATGCTGATGTATAGATATGTATTTTATAAAGCTACTAACCTTGACATCATCCCCAATACGTGCATTCTTGTCAATTATTGCTCTTTTAATATGAGCATTCTTTCCAATTCCAATAGGTACACTACCCTTAGCAGCCAGGAATTTCCGATCAGCATCAGTCTGCAGTGTAAAATGACATTATCAAACCACTAAAAGTAACAAGTAAGCAAAGGGAAACTTGAACTACTATTTTGATGGGTAAATCGTGCCCACTGCCCAATGCATCCAAACACCAAAATACGTACTACTCTTTTAATAGTACAAGTTTGCCACCTAATCTTTTAAGTCCGTTTCCATTGAGATTCGTATGCCTACCTCATAATAATCAGCTCCCATCAACAGTGTGTCCTCAATGATTGCACCCTCCGAGATACAAGATCGAAGTCCGATAACAGAATGATGAATCTTACAGTTCTGTGAAGTGAGACATTAAAGGTAAAAAAACAGCCTTACAAATTCGAGCTAATATAAGTATGATTTACGAAGTTTCTGCAAATTGGTACTTTATTGACTATGAGGCAACTTATTTTTCTGAGTGCTTCCAACTTCCTGACATTATTTACCTTAATAACACAGCCTTCACCGATGACGCTGTCAGTTATATCAGCATCAAGCATCTTTGAAGGAGGCAAATACCGAGGTTGTGTATAAATTGGAGATGAACGATCATAGAAGCTTCAAACAAAAACACCAATTTATATTGCACTTCAGAATCTGAGTTGTGCATCAACCATACAAGATAAGAACATTGAAAGAGTTACCTAAAATCTGGCACCGGCTTTTTGGTGATTCCCAAGTTAGCATTGTAAAAAGCTTCAATGGTACCAATATCCTCCCAGTAACCATCATACAAATAAGCTTGGACCTTTACATATCAGATAAAAAAAGTAAGCACATGCAACTCAAACCACAAGCAGTATGAGATAGGAGACACAACATACTCTCAACCCTATGGAAGTGGCGCCTGGAATAACTTCACTTCCAAAATCATTAGCACCAGGAAATTGCTCCCGAAGCAGATTAAGCATTACATCTTTGCTAATAACATATATGCCCATGCTGGCTATGAATGGCATTTCTTTTGCTCTCTCATCGTCCAGACCCAGGATTGTGGTATCAACCTATATGTGATCAGAGACACAGTAGTTTACGAATTCTTTCTTATATTTGACTGATTAAAGCAAGCAAAACAGCATGTTAAACCCATGTGTATATTATTTAATTAGTATATATCCTACCTTCATAGCTTTCAATTGTTCTCCTTTCGGTTTCTCGGCAAACTCAATAATTCTTCCTTCTTCATCAATTTTCATCAAACCAAATGCAGTAGCACGCTTTTCATCCATTGGCAATGCAGCAACAGTAATGTCTGCATCAGTTTCTCTGTGAGCTTGGACAAATCTTTCATAATCCATTCGATACAAATGGTCACCAGCAAGAATCAAGTACTCAAGAACATTGTGCTCTTCGAAAAGCCACAGATATTGCCTAACAGCATCAGCTGTACCCTGCAATCATATGATCATAAAATATTGATACACTGAAGAACAGAGCATCAAATACTCAAGCACATATAAGACACAATAAACAAGTCTAAGAGACAAAACGAATGTATGAATATCCACAGATAATCAAGATTAAGAGGCAAAACTACAAAGATCATCAGTTGCACATACCTGAAACCAGTTTGGATTCTCTGGACTTTGCTGAGCAGCAAGAACTTCTACAAACCCCTCATTTTTGTATCCTCCCATGTTGCTAGCATATGCCCGCGAAAGATGACGATTCAGAGAAGCAGAATTGAATTGTGTAAGAACATATATTTTGGAAATATTACTGTTCAAACAATTGCTCACTGGGATATCAATAAGCCTATAATTAGCACCGAGTGGCACGGCTGGTTTGGCTCTCTTCTTAGTCAACGGGTAAAGACGTGTACCAGCACCACCTCCAAGTATAATACCAAGAACACTCTGCATCACATATAAATGCCATTATCATTACTTTTCACCATATAAACAAACTTAAACAAAGATTCATCACATGTTTGGAAGTCATTGCCACCTAACTTAGTTAGTAAAAATCTTAGAGACATTTTACCCAAAACCAGGGATCGAATGAGGCAAATACATACACCATATATTAATCCAATGAGCCTAACTTGTGAGATCCTCTAGTTAAATTATAAAGCATGTGATCCATTAGCAAATGTGGATCCTTATTGTTGGATATTCATGGTGCTTTTCGAAGCTTCTTGAAGGTTCGTAGTTTTCTAGTTCAATTAGGATTCTTGTGTTGTGATCCTAGTCCTAGCAAAAATAGGATTTGTGAAATCCTAGTTCTAGTAGGATTAGAACTCCTAGTTCTATCAGGAGTATTAGTTGTAATCCTAATTCTAAATGGATTAGTAGTTCAAATATTAGTTAGATTAGGAGTCCTAATTGGATTAGAATTATAGTTTAATTAAAATTCTAGTAGTTGAAGTCTTTTGCTTACAGGGTTTTACTATTCTGATTGGGATAAGTTTTACTTGTTTAAAGCTAGTTAGGAGTCTTAGTTAGTTTATCTTATATGTTTTCTAATCCTAGTATAATTAGGTCTTTGTAACGCCTATTTAAAGTCTATATTTGATCATCAATAATGGAGACTAATATAAAGTGATTATATTCGAGTACATTGAGTATTCATCCAAATCTAATTGATGGTGGCTTAGCCTTTATGCATTCAAACCCTTAGTGTGTTTTTCGTGGTGGCGTTGCCTTTATCGTAAATAACCTAAGCACTATCCAGTCTTGTTTTATTCAGTTGGTCGCTTTGCCTTTATGCTAATCAAATAATTCGAACCTTTTATGTTATTCTTGGTAATTAAATTCTTTATAAAATCCACATAAAAGCCTATCCAACCCTTAGTTTGAGATTTGTGGTTAGAGATGGTGCGGGCTGGTCCGTGGGCGCTAGTGGGCTGGGCTGATTCACAGCCCATGATCGAACCCTGAAATTCACGGTTTGGGTGGGCTGATCCACGGGCTGAAAAATTTTAGCCTACACCGGTCTGTTACCAGTTTTCAAGGTTTGGGAAGCGGTTCTTGCAGTTTGTGGGCCTGGCGGGCCAGCATGAGATTTTTTTTTTCAAAGTTATATAATCATTTATTATTGTTACATAAAACCTCTAATATTAAATAAAATATATACAATTATTATTAATATTAATGAATAATTTCATCATTTTTGAATTTGATTGAATTATAATATATGCAATTTGATTAAAATATATACAATTTGATTAAAATATACACAATTTGGTTGAATAATTAACTTGGGTTGGGCTGGTCCGATTCATGGGCTGGGCTGGACTGCTTTCATGGATAGGGCTGGGCGGTTTTAGTATCGGGCTTTCGTGGGCTGAGCTCAAAAAATCTGACCCACGATCCACCCACCAATTTCATGGTTCGAGCTGGGCTGGATCGGGCTTTTCGTGGGCTCCGCCCACACACCCCAAGAGACGGGCTGGCTGAATTGGCCTGCACGGTTGGCCATCTCTATAATCATGATGATTAAATTCTTTATCCAAAATCAACTAAGTACTATCCTTTATTTCTTTTAATTTCCGCACCCTAATTTAGCCTTTTTAGAAGATTAAATGTATCAGCATGTGATTGTTATCTTCCTTTTTGTGTCTCCATACCCAATAAAGAAATCCTTTATGCAAAGGAAAAAGAGAAAGATTAACTTCATTATTCTGACTTTTTCATATAATAATTCACTACTAGTATTTCACACCATAAATTACTACAAATTGTATTAGAATAACTCTTTTAGTAGTGATTACTCCAACAAGCTTGTTAATAAAGCAATAAATGAGTGACTTAAGTATTTTTTGATGTACTTGAGAAATGCATTGGGATTCAACAAGTAATGCTAGAATCAAGACGAAACTTGCCGTCACAAAAAGCTAATCTCAAAATTCAAATCATCAGTTTTCAATTACATTCTGAAAATATAATAAATTACTTAAGATACTTACCACTCATAATTGACAAAGAATTGAATCAACAATAAAAGCACAGAATTCAAATTGGTCAGTTTATATAGCAATTCGAACTTATCAATTTAAATGAAATTTGGAAATTACCGGTTCATCTCCAAGATGAACAGAATATTACCTCAAGTCACATTTTTGACAATCAAATCACAAGTATATTATTTCTGTTGTAAATGAGTGATTAAGTGAAGTGATATAGACAAGATTGGTCAATTCAATACCAAGATAAGCTAGCTGACATCCCCAACATTAAATGTACTGGTGATATATATTTTCCTTAAAACAGAAATATAACAACTGTATAGGACGCATTTTAATTACGAGTTGGCCACTTGACATGCAAACTTTTTGTACATCACGGAGATGTAACGAACACGGGTGTGTCAAATTATATAAACGGAACAACCACTTGATAAATAATGAATGAGGAGGCCAGGAGGGTGCTTACACGGCTGGCTTCAGGGTCAAGACAAGTCTGCGAATTCTTAGAATCAGAAACAGCTTTGGGAGAGACAACAATCGGAGCTCTAGAAGAGATTCTACAATATCGGCGGTTGAGAAATGACGTCGTTTGAATTTTGTCGCCGGAGAGAGAAGAAGAGGAGAATGCGAGGCTATTTTGGAGGTTCTTTGAGGAGGTTGATGGCACAGTTATCCCCCCGATGACAGCCATACCTGCCATTGTAGTTTACTTGCTGAAATGCTGCTGCAGAGTGCTAAGCAGAGTGAGAGAGAGAGAGAGAGAGACAGTGGGTAGTGTAGTGTAGGAAAGAGAGAGAGAGAGAGAGAGAGAGAGAGAGAGAGAGAGAGAGATCTGGAGGAGATTGATTTTGAAACGTGAGATACGGACCGTCCAAGGATATTCATATAAATAGTATGTTGATGAATTTACCCTTGTTTTTTCTGTATTATTACGATATCTCATCACCTACGTTTGGTCTTGGTACTTGTGATTTTTTTTTTTATTCAAGTGATTGGGTATGGTATAATGGCATATCACCGCACTCCCCATATGTCATCACTTTGTTTTTTTTTATTACTTCCTCTAAATAAGTGTTTTATTATTTCATAACGAAGAAGTATTATTTTTTAAAATAAGAAAAAAAACTTAGGTTAGTTCTTATACATAATATAAGATCAACCTAAAACATTTTGATGGATGATGAAGAGAAAATTAAAGGCAGGAAGTTCAAACTAATGGTGAATAGAACGACACGAATGATCTTTATAAGCCACGAAATCTGCAGGCAATTGGCCTCCTTGAGACAGTGGGGAAAAATGCATTGCCAAAATTAAGCAAATCAACATCAGCATCACTGACTAAATTATCAATCTCCCAAAGGACTTTTCAAGTCTTCCGGAGAGAATTAATGACAACAAGATTGTCTCATTCAATACAAACATTCTTAATACCACAAGCCACAACAGCACGTATACCTTCCCACATGCCCCACGCTTCAGCCGAAAGAATATAAGTATTATTATGAAGAAAAGAGCGTCCATCACAATAATAGGATCATTCCAATCCATGATAATAAAACAACAAGATGCACTACCATCCTCAAGCTTTGAACCACCAAAATTAATCTTATAATTAGCCATCGAAGGCTTAGCCCACCATACTTCTCTAGAAATCTCATTAGCCTTAGACCTACTACGAGAGATAATCTTATTCATAGGAACACTAGTAACATGATCCAACTAAGAACAAGACATCAATCTTTAATAAACTTCCTGATGAGAGCAATGACTTTAAAACAAGAAATATCCTCATTTTGAAAAATCACCTTGTTCCTAGAAAACAACTGCCACCAAAAGATAGCAAGCTTACAAATATCATCTAAAGCAATGACATCTCTAAGAGAAGAAAAACCAACATCCATATCTCTGTTACTGACCACAAGCAGGGTTGCATACCAACCACCAGCTTGCGCAAGGCCAAAAGCTACATCATGCGTGAAAGGGCAAATAAAAAAGAAGATGATAAATTTCTTCTAAGTGAAACCCACAAAACACACAATCCTGAGGGATATAAACATGAGACTTTTCTAATCTGACCTTAGAAGGGAGACCATCCACACGCACTCTTGAAAGAAAGAATTTTGTCTTCGGGGAGAACATTCAACTTCCAAATCCAATTAAAACAAACCTTCTGGATAGTAGTGTAGGCGTTATTTTGCCTACGCGGTATGAGCGCATATTATATTGACTATCCCATTGTTAAGGTTTGATTAAAAATATGGTTTTGAAGTCGCAAACAATTCTTTAAAGGAAGAATCATAAACCTAATTGGGTATTGAAAAAAAAGGGACATTATAGAGACTTATGCAATTGGTTCAAGAAACACATAAAAGACTAATTATTAAGTGGCAAGTTATCATTCAAACATATTACATGCAAGGTTCTTAACATGTTGTCCAATTTATCTGAATTAATTTAGAATAATTCTTTAGGTCTTATTTTAGCAATAATAACATGTGGGTGATAAAAGCAACAAAACATGCATAGAACAATCATATATTAACATGAATATTATATATACAAAAACAAGAGAAAAAGAGGTTAGAATTTACAAAGAGACGCAATTTTTACTTAGAATCTACATCATGACAAGAAACAATTAGTAACTTCAATAAAATAAAATATAATTATTGAAGGATCCTCAGGATTATACCTATGCGGTTTAGATTTGAGAGTGTAATGACTTTCAGGCGAAGCAATCCTGGAACCAGGATTATAGTATAAATAGAAACAAGAATCAATTTGAAATATTGAATGTGTTTGAGTGTTTTAGTATTTAGAGTGTATTTAAGAGTATTCGAGATAATTTGCGTTCGTAAAATAATAATTCTAAACTGCCTTTGTTTCGGGAAATCAGACTGTATTTATAGGCGAACAAACGCGTGCGCCTCACGCAATCCCTGCGCACCAGGCGTAGGCCTACATGGCAGGCGCAAGGACACGCGTCAGGCGCAGATTGGCGCACTGACGTGCTCTACCCAGTTAAAAGATTACACGTGGGAACACGTTTTTTCCTAAAAGATAAAGAAGCAGCTTATGTCTCACACAAGACTTGTGCCATGCGCATGAATCTGTGTGAGTCACAAGTACACTTGTCAGACGCTCATTGGCGAGCCTGACGCGATTTGGCCATTAAGGTGGACGCATGTGGCGTGCTGAGCGCAGCCGCCGCGTCCGACGCAGATTTTGAAATATTCATTTTTTATTCTACGCGTGCTTCTAAGATGTCATTTTTATCCCTAAAAATCTGGAGATCAAATTTTATGGGTTGAAAATCTGATTTATGTTCTAAAGATAATAAAAACTTTTATGAAAATATTTAGTAAAATAATAAATACTCAATTGGGCATTAAAAAAGGGACTTAAAATGTTTTACGGGTTTAAATTGCAATTAATCATCATAGATAATTAATTGGGATCTTATAATATTATTTCAAAACACATATGGCCTGGTTATTCGGACGGCTTCTCCATTGGGTTGTGCCAACTAATACCGCGATATATTCATTATCAAACCCTTAAATAAGGAGACACAATTATGTCTCTACAAGTAGGCTTATCCAAATTTTGTAGGAATTTAACTCTCGATTTCACATAATAAACACCATAAGGATTAAAACCCTAAACCACTTTGTCCTGTTTATTGTTAGAAGGAATAAAGAGACCATATCCAAACCAATAGAAGAGGGATGTAACTCATAAATAAGATCACTATTCCCATTCTTATCAATATTAATAAAATCAGAAACACAAATGGAATCAAAACTATAAGGACCAAACACAATAGAAGAAATAAGAACTGGGTAGACCCAATTATCATACCAGAAAGAGATATTCTAACCATTGCCAATTAAGTTTCCACCGAATACATGGCTTGAAAATTAGCCTAAAATGTATAAGATTATCACGAAGAATTGGTACTAAGGGAGTAAGACCAAAGGGAAGCATCTATAAGATACTCTTTCTGAACTAAATTCACCCATAAATTATTCGGGAGAGCCATAATCTTTCAAATAATTAATAACACTAGGGGAAAAAAGGAAGGGCTGCGCAAGAAGGGTTGCGCTTTCTTCAAAATGCAGCCCTTCTTTATTGTAGAGCTGCGTTTTTAGAAAAAGCGCAGCCCTACATAACAGAAGTTCTGCGTTTTTGAAAAAAAGCGCAGCCCTTCACTTAGTAAGGTTGCGCTTGTAGAAAAAGCGCAACCCTTCTTACATTCAGAAGGGTTGCGCTTTTTCTACAAGCGCATCCCTACTAAGTGAAGGGCTGCGCTTGTAAAAAAAGCGCAGCCCTTCTGACTTAGTAGGGTTGCGCTAGTAAAAAAAGCGCAGCCCTTTATGGGCTTTTGTGTATTAAAAAGAAACAAACTCGTTTAAACGCGTGCTCAATACACCAAACCCATTCTCTCTCCTCTCTCTTCCTTCTCCATTTATTCAAAACCCTAAGTTCTCTCTCCTCCCTCAACCGTTTTTATTCTCCCTCTCCCTCAGCCATCCTCATTCTCCCTTTCTCTCATTCTCTTCTTTCTCTCCTCTCTTTCGTCGCCCCTTTCGAGTTGTGTGTGTGGAGTGTGTGCTGCTGTGCAAGGCTCGCGAGTTCAGAAGCAGAAGCAGGCACCACCATCGCGCGCAAAAACCACCTTCTTCGTTCGTCGTTCGTTCTTGTGTACAAATTCGATCGTTCCTTCTCCGTTCGTTGTTCGTCGTTTCACCCTCCGTTCGTCGTTCATCGTTGTCGCGCCGCCTTGCCGCGTCGTTTCCTCCTCTGTTCGTCGTTAAGTGAAGGGCTAATAGATTATAAGTCTATGTTTTTTTTCTTTATTTTAAAAGCTATATGTCATCACTTTGTGTAATCAATATTTCCTCCTTCGTTTTTTATGACTCGCTCCTTTTTTTCTAATCTTTCCAGTTTTCTTTTTAATGATTTTGTTGTTACAATTGATATTCTATGAACCTTCCTACTTTTAATTGAAAATTAAGCAATGTCCCAAGCCTAATAATATGAAGAGAACGAATTACCTTTCTGAATATAATGACTATCTAAATCTATTTAGTGACCAATTTAATCTATTCACTAACCAATTTAATTCATTCAATAATCAAATTATTTAATTTATTTAGTGACTAGTTTAATACATTTAGTGATTAGTGTAATTCATTGGGTAAAATTGCCGAGTATTTTTTAATTGTATGTTGTAGTTCAAGATTCAAAGAGAAACAAACAAATTAGAAGAGAAGGACCGACTAGCTTGGGCGAAATGTCTAGGAACAGTGTTGGGTTAGAGTCAAATGCAGTTGACTTGTTAGGTGAATGTAGGTTTGGGTTTGAAACATGTATCGTCTACTTTCTACTATTTTTCCACCCATGTCATTCAATTTTTTTTAAATATTTTAACCTAATTTTCGGTTTCTCTCTCTCACTTTTCTGCTTCTTTTTAATCAAAAGCACCTCAACTGATGCAGGCTGCTTGTGCTAGGCGCAGGTGGCTTATGCGGATTTCGGAGCTCGATTTCCCTATAAATAGCCTTTTTTTATAAGATTTTCTACGCTTTCTTACGCTGACATAATACTCTCAAATCACTCCAAATACTTTCAAACACATTTAAACTATCTAAACATCAAAAACCTTCGAATTTCCAGCAAGTCTTCATCCAAGCCTCAAGATTACTCCTTCTGTAGGCTATTATTCAAGACTTAGACGAAAATGGTATAATTCTTGAGGGTCAATTCTAATTCCTTTCATATTATACTAGCAATCTACTTTTCATGATGTAGATACTCAAAGAATTCATGCCTATTTATATACTCTAACCCTCAATCTTTTCTTTTTTTTACATTTCTTTGTGTGTGTGTGTGTGTGTGTGTGTGTGTGTGTGCGTGCGTGCGTGTGTGTGTGTGTGTGTGTGTGTGTGTGTGTGTGTGTGTGTGTGTGTGTGTGTGTGTTTGTGTGTGTGTATATATATATGAATAACATCTAAAATAATCCCAGACTCTATATTTTGTTTACTTTGATTCCTACTACCTAATACCTCCTATCACATTTAGCTTATTAATAAAATAACAATTGATAGCCAAACAATCACTTATCATCTAAAACTACGTACTCGTATGTTTACTTTATTTTATAAATAAATATGTGAAGGCAATGAACACTATAAGCATATAAGCATGAATAAATCTATATGAATAACATCTAAAACAATCCCGGACTCTATATTTTGTTTATTGCCAATTTGAAGTCGTGAGGGGGGAACTCTACATTGGATAAGTCCCTAAGATGTCCCTATGGTTTCCCAACATCTAATTAGATCTATGAGTCTTCCTTTAAAGACTTATTCTCAACTTCTTTTTCAAAATAAAAATCTTTACAATTGAGGTTGTCAAATCCATGCTCATCGAGCTTAGGCAATAAAAATATACCTATAATTTGACGAATTCCCTGGAGTTGGTTCAATTTAAATATTGACGATTTGGTGAAACTCGAAAAATGCGGTTCATACTTGTTTTATGCCTTTAAATAACATTACAAATTTTCATATGCATGTCTATTCTCCAGAGCCACTATAAGGTTATTGTCCTTACCTCATTGGCACATGTTCTATGTGTGTGGCCAACACCCCCGGGGGGGGGGGGGAGGGTTGCGCTTTGTCCCTACAAAAAACTTTCTAAGCGATAGTGTTGTATCTTAGTCATTAGCAAATCTATCCAACCATGATATTGATGTCTTGTTCCTGATTTGAGACTGGAGTGCATCTTCTACGTGGCTATCTTTTTAAGTAAAGATACAAAGCATGGGATTAATCTCTTAGTCATAGACCCTTTCAAGCCTAAATTTCAGCCTAATCATATTATCAAACATAGATCTTGACTTTAGGTTAGAACTGCATACTACTTATTGCCTGTTTGACAATATTGATTGATTGTTTTCTATGTTCATCGTGTTTCCCCTCGTATTCCCCTTGATAAGTGCGTTTCTAACGCACTTTATGAGCTTTTCTTTAGCTTGGTTTGATCCTCTTTCTCCCCTTTTCTTCCCTCTTTGTTCCTTATTTCCTTCTCTATTTCTTTCACTTGATCATTGTTGATCATAGTGACATTTTGCTAGATTTTCGGTCAATTTTGACTGCATTTCTAGTACATGTGCTTTCACCGTGTTTTCCAGTGCTTTGATTACAGGTGTGACCTTTTCTAAGGTCGAGAGTTGGGAGATACGGCATAAGGCGGGAGTTTCGAGGGTTTTCACGCGCGAAAATGGAAGAAAGGGAGTGTGAGTAGAGAGATTTGTGCGTTCGCACAACCTTAGAAGTGCACGCACACCTTGGTGCATGATAAGCAAAATAACATATTTGTATCTCCTTATTTCATTACTATAAGTATGTTTACATTATTACTATATAGATTTTATATACTTATATTAAGTTTATATATATAACGTTATGTTTTATTTTTATCGCTAATATTGCGTAGATATAATGATTTTGGCTAAATGAGATATTTTTGTCCAAGAATTGAACTATAGGCAAAACATTATCATCCTTGTGCAAGTTCACCCCAAGCTTCAATTAAAGAAAAAAGAGAAGGCAAGCCCAATTCCTCTTGTTAAGATCAACCCAAACTTCAACTAATTAAAAGAAAAGAAGAATCAGAAAAAAGAAAGAAAAAAAAAAGAAAAAAAAAAGAAGGAAAAGAACATGTGAAAGAAACAAGAGGAAGAAAATAAAATAAGAAAGGAAAAAAAAGAAAATAGAAAATAAAACAAGGAACAAGCGTCGTTCCTCTCTCCATCTTCTTCGACACTCCTCCTAGAGGCACCATCACAACCCAACACCACATAATACCACCGCATCTCCTCCAATCAGAATGTCTGCAACTTGCACAACTCGCAACCAATCACAAGACGGAGCTGAATTCCATTGCAGCGAGAAGGAAAAGGTGGTTTTAGGGCGAAAACTTGCATCCCAATTCATTTCTCCAGTTGGTCGAAAATCTTCAAATTGGGCGGCAGAATTGGGTATAAATACCGCATCGAGGTTCGAAAATCAGTATGAAAGAAATTCCACAAAACTTCAAGAGAGAAATAGAAAGAGTTAGCGTGAAATTTCGGGTCTAATTTGGAGTGCTCGAGTTTAACGAAGAAGACGGTTGTTGGTTGGAGTGCTAGCACACAACCGGGGAGGGTGAAATTCAATCTCAGACGTAGGTGCGAAATCTGAAATTCGAAGGTGAATTTTCGCGCAAATTCATAAGTTCTTCTCTCTTTCTCTTGTACTTTCAAATTAGTCTCGAATTTCCCTATTATACTTTTGAATTTTGTAGTTTGTTTGGATTGTGTTGTTTGAATCAAATTTGGATTGCGTTGTTTGAATCAAGTTCGGATTGCGATGTTCGAATTTAGTTTGGATTGTGTTGTTAAATTACTAGTTGAATTCAAGATTGTTTGTTGTTAGATACTCAAATTATATTTTATTATAATCTTCAAATTCCAATTTTATACTAAATTTGCTATTATTAGGTGTAAAGTTGAGATTTTTGCTAGCTATATGATTTAGCCTAGTCTAAATTGTATAACCACAAGTGGTAACTAGTTTAATTTCTGCCTGCAAAGATGGTTTTAAGTTCAAACTAGAATATAACTTGGACTAGTTATTTAAACATAAAGATATGATATATTTAACTAGGGATCAATAATGATGTAATTCGAGTTCTATAATGCTTCTAGTTTAATCGTCGGAAGTTGCGAAATACTTGTAGTGATTTGATTAGTTTAGAATCGACATTCGACGTAGTTCAATGTTGATTAAAAGTATGAAAGTATTGGGGAGTTTGGCTACTTGAATTCCTACTACAATTAATTTATCTTCTCAATCTTCGATTTAAGAAATTGGAAGTATAATCAAGGTTAGAAATTTATCAATTTCTACAAGAATTATGAGCTTAAAGTGGAATTACTTGTCATCACTTGTAAATACTAGGTTAGACTTATCCTTAGTAGTTTTAAAATCCACAAAAACATCTTGTAAAAAACCCCCCAACAACTATATGAATATTTATATATTAGTAAATAATATGTATGTAATAGTTAAGTACTCTTAATTAGTTGAACATGAATTTCAGAAATATATAAACCTCTCCGTGGGATCGACCTTTATTTATCGTTGAACTAAACTTAAATAATATTAATGTGGATGAAATAATGTTTTAATTTGTACGCATAACGACAAGTACTAGTGCGCCAGCACCATTCTGCAGATGGAGTATCTCAAGATCAGTGGGCTAGGTGTGCCCATACCAACTAGCTCTAAGGTGCGCCGCACCACTTAGTTGCACCTGCACCTATCGCAACGGTGCGCCTGCACCTATCATCGTTGGATGTTTGTTGGAGGATAGAAGAAATGGTGCGCTCGCACCGTTTATATATGTGAAAGAAATCTGTGTTTTAAAACAATAGAGTTGTTTAGTTTTTGGATTATGCTTTATTTTATAGTTTACAGAGGATATTAGGGTTCGCTTTAGAGAGAAGAACACTTTGCTTATTCCTAGATTTGAATTTCATAGAGTAAAGTTGTTGATATTCTACACTTTCAAGGTAACTTTCATTAATTTAATTTCAAAGTTTTCAGCTTTTATTCTCTCTTTTCATCGTTATACCTTTTTTTCTCCATATTATTAGATCTCATATACGATAGTTTCTTAATTGCTTATTTTTATTAGAATTATCATTCCTCAATAATGTTTAGCCCTAGATTGGTTATATATTTCATGTTTTATTGCTTATAATGCATGATTAGAGAGTAGTCTATGGTTAGGGTGAAAGTATGGATTAGGGTTTACATGTATTGCTAGTATGATTTTGATGATTTAAAGATGATTATACATTGATCTTTGTGTTTTAAAGCCTTGGGATATATATTGATGACATTTATGCTTTGATATTTTGGTTCCAAATGTTCTTAATCGAATGTTGAACTCTTTTATCATCCCCATGAATCAACTTAAATTCTAGGCCAAGATACTAGGTAGAAATTAAGGGGATCATTTATTAGGGGTCTTCCAAATTCATTGAATATCTTAATCAATTGACTAAAGAACATTCGAGATAGAGGATTTAGTTGATTGATTAAGCTATTATTATTGAGGACATTCAAGAGAGGACTCGGTTATTTTAGTGGAAAACTAAACCTTGTATAATCGTCGCCTTTGAATCACAATTGCATTAATGGTCGTTGTCCACTCTTATTCATACTAGTAACCTTAACTATAGTGTCTTCCCTATTGATATTTTTATCTCGTGTTATTTGCTATTCCTTTGATAGTAGCTAGTCGTAGTTGTTATAAAAATCATTCAATAACCCCCAAAACCCTTTAGTTAAGTAATTTAGACTTGTTAGAATTTGATTAATCCCATTTTCCATGTGGATCGACGCTTGACTTACCTTTACTATGTTCTTAGTAATTGCTTACTAGGTTTTGTAAATATTATTTGAAAAGCGATTTTTGGTGCCTTAGGGACACACTTAAAACCTCTTATCAAAATGGCGCCGTTGCCGGGAAAAACGTGCTATTAATTAAAGTTTTCTAAGTTTAGTGTTGCTTAGTTTATTTTTTTATTTTTTATTTTTTTATTGTGGTTGTTATTTGCTAATCCTCTACTTTGTTGTGTTACATGAGAAGAAGAGCTCACGGTTGACCCACTTTACCTCTAGATCCAGAAATTGACCGTACCTTGCAAAAGCTTCGGAAATATTTGGAACAATTGTCTTTGGGATCTGAAGCATCTTCACTAGTCTCAAGTACAACAAGTGACGTTCAACATCTCTTTAGCGATTTCGGAAATCCGAGTTCCTATGTTCATCAAGGTTGTATTCGACTCCCTACCACTACGACTAGTTCCTATGTTCACTCGGATGGTGAAAGTAGAACAATTATTGGAGGGTCGGATGTAAATCCTCTGACTATCTTGACAGGTTTCTTGAGATCTGTGCCATGATAACCACAAATGACGTCTCTCCAGACTACATTAAGATGCATATGCTTCGGTCTTCTCTTAGCAGGAAAAAAAAATCATGGCTTAAGAGATTACCTGCTAATTCCATCACTACTTGGAAGGAAGTTACAATAGCCTTTCTAAAGAAATACTTTCCAGAGTGGAAGATATAAGACATAAGGAGGAAGATCTCCTCATTTTAGCAAGAGAATGATGAGACACTTACGGAAGCTTGGGAGCGGTTCAAAGAGATTACCCGTTCATGCCCTCACCATGAGTTCAACAAAAATCTACTCATGTGGTTCTTCTATGATGGCCTTAATCCTATATCACGTGCCAACCTTGATGCTGGAGCGGGAGATTAACTTTCTAAGATCCCGCAAGATCAACTGTAGTCCACAATTGAAGAAGTGATCAAAAATTATTCATGGGGTGGAAGAAGAAAAAGAGGTGCTCAACCTAAGAAGGGTAGAAGTTTGAACTAGATCCCATGAATCATCTAAGATCAACCTTGCATCATCTAATCCATCATAGGTATTTTTTTTTTGTGATATATGTGGTGGTACTAACCATGATACTTCTTATTTTGGAAATACCCATTCGGAGCATGTGGCGGCAATAAACTATAGAGGAGATAGGTTATTAAGGAAACCAAGCGTATAGAAGCAATCAACAAGGAGGTTAGAAACAATCTCAACAAAGCTACAATCAAGGCTTCAACCAACCTCAGCGTGGTACTAAGTCTAATCCGGTTTATTTCCAGATGCATATAGCACAAAGTCTAAACCATTAAGTCTAACGAAGCTAGCATCACCTTAAGTCCATAACGACACTCTTTAAGTCCATAAGGAAACACTATAAGACCATAACGGCACCGTTAAGACCATAACGACATCCTTTAAGTCCATAACGTCACCATGTAAGTCCATAATGGTACTCTTTAAGTCCGTAACGACACCTTGACCTAGCGGAGCTAGTCATCGCTTTTTGTCTATAACGGTACCTTGTAAGTCCATAACGACACCTTGACCTAGCGAAGCTAGTCATCCCCAAGACCATAAAGGCACCCTCTAGGTTTAGTGAAACTACTCCTACCTTACATCTATAGTAGTCCACATCCTCGAGTCTAGCAAAGCTAGTCTACCCTAAGCTTATATAATGGCCTAAAATCATCAAGTTTGGCGAAGCCAATTCCTTCCTAAGTCTAGCGAAGCTAGCATAAGTAACCCTTTTGGGTCCAGTCTAGTCCAGACCAGTCCACATCTACATTTGCATATAGTTAGGCCCATGTCACCATCATAACCATAATCATAACCATTTCTACTCATTTCCCATTTTCATTCCCATTACCATGTCCACTTTCATCCTCATTTCTCATCTTTAATTTTTCATTTCTCATTTCCCATCTCCATTCCCATCTCTCCATCCCTCATTTCCATGTCTCATTTTGAAAGCATCGTTTCTTAAAATGTACGAGGTCCATTCCATTTCTAGTCAGAACGGATTGTGATATTTTAACTTGGGAACTCTTGAAAGAGAGGATACAACGTCAACCTACTCTCAGACTCGTCAAATGCATTGTCACATTCTCAGAAAAATCCTCTGACTCATCTGAATCATCATTTGAAATGGGAGACGCTAGTGAACAACTCAATGCCATTATGGCCCAACTTCAACTGATGAACTCTTGTCTTGCGGAAAAAGATAAAGAGATTAAGGCAATGAGAAAGAAACTAACTGAGGAAGAAGCGCAAGATGACAGTCCTCCGCCACCACCAACTCTTGATAAGAACGAGACAGAACTATGGTTTAAGAAACTCGAGAAATTGATCCAGTCAATCCCTGCGCTTGAAGGTTAGGCTCATGGCCATGACATTATTGATACTTAACTGAGGGAAAATCTCTCTAAAAGGGAAACATTAGGTGACCACCCAAAATTCAAGGTAGTCGAAGACCCAAATGACCACTTGAGAGCTTTCTCCATCTCTATGGCTCTCAAGGGCATGCTTATGTCTTTCCTTTAACCTTTGATGGACATCTATCCAAGTGGTTTAGGTCACTGAACAAAACCAAGCTGAATGATTGGGACTACATCAAAGAAGAGTTCCACAAACAATACATATACAATACTTAGCTTCCCATTAGCCTTCGTGACTTCAAATTAACTAAACAAAACTCCAACGGAGATTTTGTCACCTTCCTTAACATATGGAGGGAAAAAGCTGCACAAAATGACGAACAAGCCATCCCAAGAGGATCGAGTCCAATTGGTGATTAGTATCCTACAGCCCATGTGTGTGGATCATATCAAGTTCCAACCCATAAAGTCTTTCACGAAGCTCTATGAGGTAGTCCTACTGATTGAAGAAGAAGTACAAGCAAACAAGAACGAGGGTTCCAACAACAACTCTTTCTAGAAGAGTAATAATAACCCTTCTAGCACTAACATCAACGCCCTTACTACTAACAATAGAGGTTATTAAGGACCTCAAAGGACGTTCACTCCATTGGGCATGACTTCAGAAGAAGCCTTCACTAGGATTCATGCAAAAGGAGCGCTTCAGCCTATCGACACTACTCCGGACCCTCCTTCTGAGAAAAGATCCAGTAAATGGAATCCCAATGCCTAATGCAAGTACCATCAAGGGAACAGGCATACGATATCACAATGTTGGACTTTGAAGCATCATCTGCAGGATATGGTTGAGGATGGTAGATTGCCAATTCCGCCTGCAGCAAAAGTCAGCAATAGCGGCAACCCCTTGAGAAGTGCCTAAAAAATGCCGGTGCATGTTCATGTAACGCTAGTTTTCTAGGTTGAGTCAGAGAGTGCCTCCCTTAGCTCTTTCATTTTCTTTCATGTCAAGTCTGTGTCATTTAGGATTTTATTTTTAATAAGCCTTGATCTATTTATTTCGAATTAATAAGATAATTTCATTTTCATTGGCCTTCCATCATCTTATTTATGCTTCTAATTCAATGATGAAACTTAAATCACCTAATGAACTTGACTAATAATGACAAAAAGAGATCTAAAACAAAAAGAGGACATACTTTGGATCAGGATTTATTCCCCTCTCCCTTCCATTAAATTCATAGGTCATCCACGTACAACCAAGGAAAAGCAACAATCCTTTAAACGATCATCTTTAATAGCCAAATATCCTTTCAAGCAAAACTCCATAAATATCCTTCAAACCTTCCAATGCCCTAAACAAAACTTGTGTGAAAGCCTTACTATATTAAAAAAAAAAAAATCAATGCTAGGCAAAATAAAACTAAATTAAAAAAAATTCAAAGTGCGAAAAAAGAAGACGACAAAAGCAAAGCACAAGCAAAAACGAGAAAAGTCCTAAAAGAAAGAGCCAAAGGCAAAGAAATAAAAAGTCAAGCTAGGGGACTTGCACATAAGTTCTACCCCTCATTCAAATTCTTTCAATGCAGCAAACCTTAGCCAAAAAATCTGTCAAACCTTCAACCCAAATAACCCAAATCTATGATCCTTACATTAGCTTAGCCAATTCAACCTTCATCTAAACCTCAATCCTTCAACCTTTCATCAACCCTAACTCCTTTTTCAAGGTATGTCCAAGCCTGCTAGGCTGAAAACCGAAAAGGGCGACCTAGGCAAAAGTTAGGGCACAAAAAAAATCAGATCCGAAATTACGAATGGTCTGATTCCGCAAGGATAAGTAGGAATCCTCATCTCGAGGTCCGACCGCTTCAATAAAATAAAATAAATCAAGTTCTAATCATGTGATTTGCTAGAGTTTAGGAGCATAATCTCTTTTTAGATCTGATAACTTTCATGTAACATATATTGTTTATACCCTTATATCTATTTGTTATGCCCCTAAATTATATTAATAGGTAGTAATTCTTGCATGTTATTTGAAATACTAATAACTACAACTATGGGTATTACGTGTTATATTTAGATGTTATCTTATTATGAATGACCAAACCCTACTATTAATATTATTTGCTTTGATGGCAGGTGGCATTATCAACTAAGGACATCAAGTTACAAAAGTACACACTTACCTTTGCTACAGGCTCATGAAATCTCATGCACATAAGTGGGGAACTTTTAAGAATCTCATTCAACAAAGCCCACTTAATTCTAAGTCCACAATATGACTATACTTGAGAATTATTGAATTAAGGCTAAAAGTCTTTGTTCTAATACTTGATCTACTGTGGTTTACCAAGGAACAAAGTGGGCTAAACCCAATTATACTGCAACAAAACTCACGCAGCAAAAGAAGAAGGAAAAGGTGGGCTTTGCTGAAGACCCACAAATACAATAGCAATAAGAAAAGGAGGGGGTAACACGCAGCAGACGAAGGTGTTGGACAGAAGACAGGCAGCAGTTCGTACAGATTGAAGAGCGGAACAACGCCGAATCGAGACCCAAAACAGAAATTCGACGATGAATTTTCCTATTTGGGTGATATTCTCTTCAATTATGAATAGCTAATTTATTTTTCTAGGACTTAGATGAAACCCTATTAGTATGAATCGATAGTTTGATTGTGTTTGAGAATTGATGTTGGTTTATGATTGCATAACTATTAAGATTATTATTGGGTTTGTCATTGTTTGCAATATAGATTGATAATTGTTCTTGTAGAATGATTTATTAGTTTTTATTGGTATCAAATTTACATACTTTGTTCTTGTAGTTCAAAGTGTGATGTTATGCAATGGTGTTTGATGATTTGTGGTTAAAAGTTCAATAATTTATGCTTTGGTTAGATAAGTTATGTCACCTAATTAATCGCAATACAATTTATATGAGTATTCCGGCTTGTAGTTTAGGGTACTTGATAAACTTGTTAATTCTCATTCCTATTAATCTATTAGTCATATTATTAGTGGTGGATTCGACTGTCCTAGATTCCGTATTATTGTCTGTTCTCCGATTCACTTTTGTTATTGTCAAGTTTATTTTGTTTACTATATATTTCAGATTAGTTTAATTAGTTCACAAACAATTCATTATATTTATAATTAGGATTAAATTAGTAGACATTAGATTTAATTTTAATCAACTGTTCCCTGTGGATACGATACCCTATTATTTATCACTTACTACTAAGTCTTGTACACTTGCAAGAATAGGGTTTTATAACTTGTTTAAAATCGCTACCAATCCGGACATTGACTTGAGTCTGCTCCTAGCCTCGTTAAAGCCTTTCCCACCTTCATTCATTTAAGTCACAAATTCAAACTTTTTATTTTTCAATCCAAACTCTCCTTTTCCTCGAAGGACTCTCCAATGATTCCATGGTCTTTGGCGACATCTGACTTTGTCTGTATCAACTCCCAAAAGAAGAATCCCCAACAACAACCTTTAACCTTCAAGACAGATCAACTACATTTCAATATTAGATTAAGTATATGCCAAATTGAAGGCAAGCTCACCCAAAGTGGGGGCTTCTTATATATGTGGTGGTGCCTCCAAGTCGAATCAAACTCCCGAAAAGTTGTAAGGACCTCGTTTGCGGACCCCGATTATTTTTCTAAAAATGATTTTTGCAATCATTCTATCTATTTTTATCATTCTACACATCTTCTAACCTTGCAAAATCCTGACCTTGCTGTGCAGCCTTGCAAAATCCTGACCTTGCAGTGCAGCCTTGCAAAACCCTGACCTTGCATTACATTACATACAACTTAGTCTTGTATAACCCCCCCTTGCATTACGTGTCATCCCTTCCCTTGAATGTTGTTTGAGTTTCCTCGATAAGTTTCATATTGTTGTTGAACAAATTAGCACCGTTTGATGGATATTATGAATACCTACATCTAAAGTTATGGTGGATAATATATAATGGTACCTCGATATCAGACTCTGATAAGTTAGCTAGCATGATACTTGTAATAATAATTTCCTGGCAAGTGGCTTGTAATTATATAATTTTGAATTCGAGGGAAGGCCTAGTCGATTAAAGTGTTTGTGGGAGGTTTTATTGAACATGGAAAATCAGATGGACTGTTAATGAGACTCTAGCACTCTCAAGGAAGGTCCTCTTTAGCTTAATTATTGCCAAACCTCTAACCGCACATAAATTATTTAGTGTGTGCCCCCTTGACTTAGATAATATTTATTTTCAGTGACATGTTAGTCGATGTGGGGGCTGAATTATAGGTTGAGACACTCAAGAAAGCAAAAGGAGGATGGAGCAGTGGGAACTATGTGGAATTCATAGCACCTTCAACAGGCTTGGCGAAAGGGAAGCTCCTAAATCTTTCTTATTGCTGATGTTTCATGTCTCAATTATTTGTATAATTTATTTTGTCTGTCCCGTTGTTAGGTATTAGATTCATACATGTGTTTTGGCAATTGATGTGCCTGTTTGGTAATAAGTTGATAATTGAAACTAGCAAGTTAGTCACTTGACCCCACTTTGATGAGTTGGGGGGAGGGAATTTCCATGGGATCTAATAGTGTTGGGAATTCTTGTTGGTTTCTTTAAAAGCTAATAATTTTATACTTTTGCTTATTGTCTTGTATATGTCGTACACATGCTGTACATTTGTTTGTTTGGAGTTGCTTTATAGTACTCTTAAAGAGTCTAAGTTTGTTGATCATGCTGAGTAACGTGGAATGACCTTTTGGGTCATTAGTTGCAACTATATTATTACTATGTCATGTCTCGGAGTAACCTTATGGTTGAATTATTTGAGTTAATTCTTGAAGCTTATTTTGGTAAACTTGGAGTAATGATTGATGATGCTATCATGTTTCATGTGCTGATTGATCAAAGACTAGCATTCCTCCCAACAAGGGTCCAGGTGAAACCATTTAAGCACTCTATGACTCAAAGCAGGATTTGAATTTTAAATCAAGGGCGGGTAATTAAAGAAAAACAATACATGACCAACATGATCAAAATAATAACCAACATCAAAATCTCATGAACCATCCGATACATGTCTCTTTCAACATAATTTTCAACACTTTTTGAAATTTAATGAGTGAAGATCATAGAGCTTTTCCACTATCATTTTCACTTTATTTTTTTTCTTTCTTTTATTTGTATCACATAGATATTATTTCCAACCAACCAACAAAATCAACAACACATTATAGTATCAACCTAACGAATGTTCTCTCGAGCTAGGCTTGGGAAAACAATCATTGTAAAGGCTCAAGTTGTGTAATGTGGCTTAATATCAAAATAAAAAGTCATTAGGCTCAGCAGCGCTAGGAGGGAAGTTAATTCATTTATCAACTTTGAGGCTTAAAATTAAACAGAAGAATACCACTATCACAACACATATGTTCAAAGTCACCAGAAATCAACGAGAACATTGCAAAAATCAAGATCAGAATGCTACGAGGAACTAACACACAAGAATAGATTGGATATGGATGTAAATCCATAGGCAACAATAAACCTCACTGTATAGCAGTTCAAGTATGCAGTCAAACTATGCACGTTACCATCAAAATTGACTCAAGATCAAGGCAATAAGAGATCACATCACAACATTACAATCACAAATTCCCAACTATCCAGTATAGTGATTTAAATCATTTTTTAAAGCACAGTTCGGGGAACACAGAAGCAATCAATCCAATCCATATTCAACTCATATTTTTGGTATTTTTTAGCAATATTTCATTTTTTCAAAAGCAATTAAACTAACTTAACTAAATTAAAAGGCATTAAAAGAGACAAAAGTATTTACAGAAATCCTCCCCCAAGGCGAACTTGGCAATGACCGCATTGCAACAAGAGAAAGGATAGGACATGGACATCAATCATCCATGTAAGTCGCATCACCATCATCATCATTACGCTCATGACCATCCTCTTTTAATCATGTTTCATGTGGGTTATTGATTGAAGGCAATTTCGGCGATCGGAGACCCGCGACAGGCGACACAAACTACCTCGCCGGCGGTAATTTCTACCGCTCTATGTTATTAATTTTTTTAAATTTTTTTTGTTACCCTAAAAATTGGGTTTTTGGATATAGGTGGCCAACACACACCACCTTACGCCAACACCGCGTAATTCAGTACTTCCTCCGCCGCTGTCGCCGTCGCATCTTCTTCCAGTCCAGTCCGTGCCTTCTCTCTCTAGTAATCAGTTTTGTTGTTTAACAATTGTTGTTTGTTGTTATTTTTTAATTTGTTGTTGTTCTATTCTTGTTATTGCTGTAATTTCTGGTAATTAGTGTTGTTGTTGTTGTTGTTTAATTTGTTGTTGTTTGTTGTTGTTGTTTCGCATTATATGAAACTCTGATAAGTAGTCACAACAAAAACTTATTGATAAAATGTGCTGAGTCAATTTTTGAGATTCATGTTGTTCATCTGTATATCTATGCGTGATGTCCAGTAAGAGTTGATCTGTTGATGGAATGTAGAATTGTATTGGAATCGTAATATTAGATTAGATTCTTGATTGCGGATTGAGTTTCTGTTTTTTATATATTTTATTAGAATCTAGATTTAGCCAAAATTTTGCTGCTTACTTCAGTCACGCGAACACTTGATGTTGATGAGAAAATGAATGTTACAAGTTCTGTGTGACGTTGATTATGCAGAGTTTCATTTTTTTTTCCCAAAGTATAATTGGGGAGAGAAGGGGAGCTCAAAGAATAGGGTTCAATTAAAAATCACAACAGCAGATGAATTAGAAAGTGTTTGTTGTTGTTGTTGTTGTTGTTGTTGTTATTTCGCACTAAACGAGGAGGGTTTCAAAAGACAATGACATAAATAGATACTTGGGAAAAGAGGGAAATGGTATAATAAAATTTGAGATTTTGGATAAAATATGACTTCTTTGCCAAAATGTGTCATGACTGAAAGCATAATATGTGTGTCGTTAACACTCTTGCCATCTTGTGAAATTGAGTTTGTAAACACCATCTGTATAATGTTTAAAGCTTTAGTGCTTCATTATACTTTCAAAAAAGGATATAAGTGCATCATTATGTAGTAGCTTTCTGTTGAGTCTTTCATACTTGTAAATTTATGTATTCATCATTGCTTTTCCAATTGTTTTTATATTTACGTATGTTATTGTCAATTTGTGATCATGTTACACATCGATAGAGCCTTGATAAATGATACCAATAAAATATTAAGATTCACTAAAGTTAATAAATGTTGTGTCTGGAAAAAGAATAAATGTTATGAGTAATGTTATAAATTAAATTTAAGTGTTTAAATAAATATGTTTGCATCATCGTGTGCCTAGAATTGTAGAATTGTACGTATGTGGGTTGTTAATGACTATTGTGATTGAAATGGTTTAGAATTGTAGAATTGGTCACCATGAAATGGAAGGAGCATTGGTGGATGTATGATAGATATGACGATGGGCGTAACTTGAGGCTGGATTTCTTGAGGGGGGTTGATGAATTCATTGAATTTTGCAAACAAAATCTAGAAAGCCCAGGGTAAGGATGAAGTTAGATGCCCGTGTCCGAAATGCAAGAACAGACGTATGCATGACAAACACACGGTTAAAGTGCATTTGTATAGGAAGGGATTTATACCTAATTACTGCGGTTGGTATTCTCATGGTGAAGAGTTACCTCGATCTGCACATGAGCCATCTAATCCATCCGTGAAATGATTTTGATGCTCTTGGGAATAACCCAGAACCGTCCAATGTTGAAGAGCCTAGTGGAATGGACTACGAGCCTAATCCTCAAGCAAAGGTGTTTCTCGACCAATTAAAGGCTTCGGAGGAACCGTTCTACGAAGGGAGCTCCATGTCTGTATTGGAAATGGCATTTAGAATAATATCTCTAAAGTGTGAGTATAATTTGCCACATAGGTATGTTGATGCGTTTGCTTCATTAGTGAAAGAAGCAATACCTAACAACAACAACATGAGTAACACATTTTACGATACGAAGAATATCTTGGATGGATTAAAGCTTCCCCACGAGAAGATTCATACGTGCCCCAAAGGTTGTATGTTATTTTGGAGAACTGATGCACACTTGGACATACATAGAGTGTGCGATAACGACAGATACAAAAGGACTTCTAAGGGGTCTTTAGTTCCAATGAAAGTTCTGATTTATTTCCCAATCACACCGAGATTGAAAAGGTTGTATGCAACAAAGAACATTGCTGAAGAAATTACATGACATGCCAAAAATCCAAGAGTCGAAGACAAAATGGCTCACCCTAGCGACAGTGAAGCTTGGAAGCATTTGGATAGATCCTTTGACGAATATGCATCTAAGCCTAGGAATGTTCGGCTCGGTTTGTGTACGGATGGGTTTGGTCCAAATGGAAAGTGTGTGGGGGGGGGGGGGTCAGTATTCATGTTGGCCGGTCATCTTAACCCCGTACAACTTTCCGCCATCGATGTGCATGAAAAAACACTTCATGTTCGTTTCGTTGCTCGTTCCTGGTCCTAAAAATCCGAAGGGAAACTTGGATGTGTACATTCAACCCTTAATCGAGGAATTGAAGCAATTATGAGATGTTGGAGCAACAACTTATGATATTTCTAGGAAACAAGATTTCAATATGCGTGCTGCCATTCTTTGGACAATAAGTGATTTTCCCTGCGTACGATATGCTATCTGGCTGGGCTACTGTTGAGAAAAAGACATGTCCTTATTGTTTGGACAAATCTAAAGCTTTTTGGCTCGACCATGGGGCTAAAGTTTCTTGGTTTGATTGTCACCATCAATTCCTACCTCTAGATCATCCTTTTCGTAACAACAAAGTAGCTTTTTGCAGAAATAAGATTGAAAAAGGGTCTCCACCGTACATCATGTCCGGGGAAGAGTTATGGTCATGTTTTAAAGACTTGCTAAAGGCTATAGATGGGCCAGAAGCACTTAACACTTTGAAAAAGTTGAAAAAAGGGTGGTTCAAACAAAGCTGTCTTTGAGAGCTCCCATACTAGAAAACTCTACATCTTCGTAACAACCTTGAGAAAAACTTCTTCGACCAACTCATTCACATAATTATGGATGTGAAAAAACAGACATCAGACATGATTGCATCCAGAAAAGACATTGCTAAAGTGTGTAAAAGGCCTCAACTTCATGTTATCAAGGATGCAAACAGAAAAGAAACTCCACCAAAAGCAGCTTTTGCACTAGACAAATTCCAAAGGGAAGTATTATGCAACTGGGTTAGAGATTTGAAATTTCCCGATGGTTATGCTTCCGACTTAACAAGATGTGTGGACATGCAGTTCGATAAGCTGCACAGTATGAAAAGTAATGACTGTCATGTCGTCATGGAAAGATTATTACCAATTGCATTAAAGGAGTTGTTTTTGGTTCATGTGTGGAAAGCTGTTACTGAGATCAGCCTCTTTTTTCGTGATTTGTGTTGCTCCACCATCACAGTAAGTGACATGGAATGATTGGAAAAGAACATAGCTGAGATCCTTTGTAAACTTGAAAAGATTTTCCCACCATCATTCTTCAATCCCATGGAACACTTACCGGTTCACCTTCCACGCGAAGCTAGGCTATGTGGTCCCGTACAATACCGTTGGATGTATCCCTTTGAAAGGTCCCTTGGTTACATTTTCATATATCCTTTTTTATTGTTCTTCACAATTGTGTAACTCTTTTCATAACCACTTTATTAGGCTCCTTAATCATTTAAAACACAAAATTGGTAACAAGGCTCGTGTGGATGGTTCTATTAGTAATGCGTACTTGTGTGAAGAGATTGTAAACTTCTGTTCCAACTACTTTCAGAAAGGAGTGGATACTAAGAAACGAGATTTAGGCCGTAATGTCAATGATAAAGTTGATAGGATGCTTGGCGAAAATGTCCCAGAGCTATTTAGAGTTAATTGCGGTCGGCCGTCAAATGCAGGTGGAACACGATTTTTAATTGAAGCAAAACTACAACGTCCATACCTATATGTGTTAGCATATACAGGCATCTTACAAGAATTTGAGAAGTAAAACACTTACTATTAATCATACTATTTACAAATTTAAATGCTTATTAACTTTATGGTTGTAAGGTGTTCGTCTCGGACGAACACTTAAACAACTACAAGAGGGGGGGTGAATTATAGTTAAAGAGATTTTCAAACTTTTTGCGGAAATAAAAGAATGATTGAATAAGATAGAAGTAATTGCATGAATAAGAAAGAACTAGGAACACGAGATTTTTACAAGGAAAACTTCCTAGGCCCAATAGGAAGAAAAACCTTGACCACGAGGGATTTTGACTCAATTCTCTTTAATAACATTAGGCCAAAATACTCTCTTTTGTACAACCTGAACTCGGACCTACTCTGTTCCACTAAGAACTGGTTCCCAGTCAGCTTGTGCCCCCTGAACAGTTGACTTTATCTCTTGACTTCACTCGAAGTCTTTTCTCTTTCTCTTTCTCTTTTTCTCTCAAAAATGATTACAGACTTAGATTCACTCAACCCAATCTATAATACATCAATTGCTAAGAAGAAGAAAACCGAATATACTTTCACTAAAAATATTAAATAGAAAATTCTAAAAGCATACATAAAAAGATCGTTACAAACTACTATTTGTAGAAACCAATCTTCTCATATTTTTCTCCACGATCTTCTCCACTATCTTCTCCATGATCTTCTCCATGATCATACGAAGCTTCAGCCACCCGTTGGCAGTTGGTTAGTTAGGCTCCACAATCTCAGCCATTAACACGCGCAACTTCCACGATCCCATGCCTTGTTAATAGGTTGGTTGTTGTGGTTCCTAAATTGTAGGAACTACCTCAACGCATCTATTTTTGGGCGCTTGTTTAGGTTAGATTTTGGCGGCTCCTTGTTTATTGAATAATCAAAAGGCTGCACACAAACGAACTAAACAGAATATATGGAATCATAAGATATCAAATTTTTACCTCCATAATATTAACAGTTTTGTCAGAAATAAAGTTGAACAATTTAATCTTGATTAAACTCCTAATCAATTCTTTATAAGTTATTTAACATATTATTTTTGAAAGTCTAAAATAAATAAACTAATTAAAACTGAAAGAATAAATCTAAAACACACGAAATTAAATCGAACAAAATAAACTAGAAACATACGACTAAAATAAACTAAAATCAAATAAAGTTTAATTATTTGTCATTATCAAAATAATGAAACAACAATATTTCCCCTTTTTGATTATGACAAATAATTTAAAAAAAATTTAGATTTTTATATTTTTGGAAGAAAAGAAAAAGAGACAAAAATAAAAATACACAAACTAGACTTAAGTAAACTCAGCTAAGACTAGGAACAGGATCAGACTTGACTGGGAACAGGGATGAGAAAAACATGCATAGGAACTAGGATAATTTTTTTTTTGACACTATATCTCTTCCCCGTTTGTCATTATCAAAACCAAGGAATGTACCTGCAGCACTAGAGAGTCAACAGTCTAGGCATCAAGCAAGTTGCTCAAACATAGATCTCATGATATTAGCCATCGAAACACATAAACAAAATAAGCATGCAGAAAGCAACTTCATAGACAACAGATATTACGCAATATGCTGAGGAAAGCAGAAGAAAGTGAAGAAATTAAAGAGAAATTAAAAGTACTTCATGTGTCTCAGAAGGACGCAAGAAGAGAAATCCAAAAAGATTGTTTAATAATTACAGCCACAAAAAAAAACTTGTTCAATTTTTCAAAGTTAAGAAAGTTAGGGTTTGGAGCGTTTGAAGAGAGAGGAGACCACATAATCAATCTTGGAGAGCACACCATCCATCTTGTTCCTGATCCCCATATCAGCATTCTTGATGGCAATCAATTGTTGTTGCTGCTGAGAGTCCATAACATTGATAGTGGCTTCAACAACATTGATCCTGGTGTGTAGAAGGGTCAAGGAGTCCTGAATTTCCCGGAGTAGCTTTTGAGCCCAGTGATAGCAACGGAAAATCCACAGTAGTAGAAGGAACTGGATCAGAGTCTAGGTGAATAAATACTGTTTCACCTTGATCCTGCTCCTTCAGAGACTTGGACCCAGCCAACCTTTGACTCTTCCTCACAGACCCACTTGGAACCCCCTCTTCATCCAACTTCCTCTTACTACCCACCTCAACCTTTACTGGCGTTTCTTCTCTCTCAAATCTATCTTCCCATTACCAACCTCAAACTAAGCCTGGTCAGATTTCCTTTGTAAGATAATTTTCTGGCTCAAGAAAAAGAGGGACTGGCAGGCAGTTTAACTTTGCATTGTTTGAAAACAGAGGAGAGAAGATTTCCATATCCCACTTTGGTGTTATGGGTAATGCAGTGAGAGAGATGTGAAATAATCAAGGAGGGAAGGTTGATTTTGATGTTTTTAGCAAGGCAGTACATAATGGAAAGATCCATTAGACTTGCCTGGGTTCTTTTTGAGGAACGGGGTAAAATAAAATGCCAAACAAACTGGAATAACAATTTATGAAATGGAGACAATTCTTTTTGATCTAAAGATAATGCATTAGAATTGCCGTTAAAGAAAGCAAGAATTTTAGCATTTGAAACTCCATTTATGTTCAGCTTAGCCCTACCCTTAATGTAATCCTTTTAACCCTCAATTGGGACATCAAACCATTCCCCCAGTTTCTTCTCAGTTATAACCACAGACCCATTAACTACTGACACACAAACACCCTCAGTTATGGTAAACCCAGAACAAAACTCTTTCATTTGTTTTTTATAAAGACCCTCATCCAAACTTACAATTTTCAACCATTTCTGAAATTTTAAATGAGTCAATAACTCATCCACTTGGACTTTTTGCACCATGCAACATTGACACAAAAGCCCACAAGAAATTGTGAAGATTTTGTTTTCTTACCTCGCTTTGTAGGTACTGTAATCTCTTTTTCTTGGTTGCTTTCAACCTCGTTTTCACCATCTTCTTTTTTCGGAGAGAGAGAAACAGGAGCAGAGGATGCCGATTTTGACCCGTAGAATCTGCTTATTCTTGGATGATTCTTGAGCACTGATTTCATCATGGGATGGTGTTTTCTCTCTGGGAAATTTTCATGATCACCGGAATTTTGGGTTTTGGAAGACATGGTGAAAGTGTTTTGGAGGGAGGTTGAAGATGAGCGAGGAGAGAGAGAGAGATGAGTTGATGTGAGAGGGAAATTATGAGGGGTCAGTGATGTGATGGTTGGGTTATAAAGTAATCATGATTCCGTGTGAAATAGAAGTGGAGAGTTAGGTTTAATGAAACGGTTTATGGGATTTTGGAAGGCATTTAATGAAATTTCTTCATTTAACTTAGATTAATTGAACGCTTAATAATGGCTATAATTCATATTAACGTATTTAATTTTTGGAAGGAAAGGTGTGAAAAGAAGGAGAAGCAAGGAAATGTGGATGGAAAATAAAAATTAAAAAAAACAAAAATTACTTTTGCATATGATAAAATTGTTTGCAAAATGTACAAACTACATACGTACCAAATATGTGCAAGGACACTAAGGGTAATATTCAAAGACATATGTGAGTCCTTATACTTGACCCTAGGTGTATGTTTTAATTCATGAAAGTTGCGGACATACTTAGTAAGAAACAATTGGGGGAATCAACATCATGTGTACATTTAAACAATTTTTATCATTCCTAGTTCCAAGCGTATCTTTTCAAACCTGTCCCTAGATAGAGGTTTAGTCAATATGTCAGCTATTTGATTTTCAGTTGGACAAAAATCAACTTTGACTAATCCCTTCTCTACATTGTCTTTTAGGAAATGATGTCTAATGTGAATATGCTTGACCCTAGAGTGATGAACTGGATCCTTGGAAATGCAAATGGCACTAGTATTATCACAGAGTATAGGAACACACTTAAATTTTATGCCAAAGTCACGTACCTGTTGCTTGATCCATAATACCTGAGAGCAGCAAGCAGCAGCTGCCACGTATTCAGCTTCGGCTGTGGAAAGAGCAACTGTGTTTAGTTTCTTTGAGCTCCAAGAAACCAAGCTTGATCCTAGGAACTGGATAATACCCGAGGTGCTTTTTCGATTCACCAAGTCTCCAGCATAGTCAGCATCGGAATAGCTTACTAGATCAAAGATGTCACTTCGAGGATAGAACAAACAAAGATCATCACTTCCTTTCAAATATCTAAGAATCCTTTTGACAGCTGTCAAATGAGATTCCTTAGGATTTGATTGGAATCTAGCACATAAACCAACACTAAAGAGATATCAGGCCTACTAGAGTTAGATAAAGAAGGAACCAATCATACCTCTATATAGTTTCTGATCTACGGACTTACCACTTTGATCCTCATCTAACCTTGTACCTGTTCCTATAGGAGTATGGTTTGTTTTTGCTTGATCCAGTCCATATTTTTTCAACTCCTTATACTTATTTTGTTGATGGATCATTTTTTTTTCAATTTGCTTGATTTGCAAACCGAGAAAGAAGTTTAACTCTCCCATCATGCTCATTTCAAATTCACTACGCATTAACTCAGCAAATTCTTTACAAAGAGATTCGTTAGTTGCACCAAAAATTATATCATCCACATAAATCTGAACCACTAGGATGTTTGTTCCTTTGGATCGAAGGAACAGGGTCCTATCAACTTTGCCTCGTATAAATCATTAGAAAGTAAGAATTTTGAAAGTCTTTCATACCATGATCTAGGAGCTTGCTTAACCCATAAAGAGCTTTATCTAGCTTATAGACATGATTAGGAAGATCCGGATTTTCAAAACCAGGAGGTTGTTCCACATAGACGTCTTCAATCAAATATCCATCTAAAAAGCCACATTTGACGTCCATTTGGTACAACCTAAAACCCATGAATGCTGCAAAGGCAAAATTGCTTCTATTCTAGCTACAGGAGAAAAGGTTTCATCAAAGTCAATACCTTCTTGTTGATTATACCCTTTGGCTACGAGTCTGGCTTTGTCTCTTATGACTGTTCCATATTCGTCTAGCTTGTTCCTAAAGACCCATTTTAGTCCAATCACCTTTTGGTTTTTAGGCTTGGTCTCAAGATGCCAGACCTTGTTCCTCTGGAACTCATTCAGTTCCTCTTGCATGGCGTTTATCCAGTCAGACTCCAGTAAGGCATCATTGTGATCTTGTGGTTCTGTCATAGACAAAAAGGCATGGAAAGCACATAAATTTTTCAGTTGGGATCTCGTTTGAGTTCCCTTTTCAATATCACTTACTATTAAATCTAATGGATGAGATTTCAGGTGTTTTCATGGTCTTGGTTCAGCAAATCTCCTTGTCTCTGCTCCTTCTGCTTGAGGAGCTTCATTCGTCTCGTCTACTGGATGAATTTCTGCTGCCTGTTCCTCCTGAATAACTATCTCTTCTTCAGGAATATGCTTTTTGTCGGTTCCTGCAGGTGTTAGTTCCTCATCAATGTTTACTGACTCCTCAGAATGAGTTAGTCCTATTTCAAAATCATTTTCATGACTTAGTTCCTGCAGGGAGTTAGTTTCATCAAAAATAACATGGACACTTTCCTCAACACACACTACAAAAAAAATTGGCTATAGAGGCACATCATTTGGCCGACTTGCCTCTAAAACCCCCTTTTACCATCACATAAACATGGTTGCCTCTAATTATGTGGTTTTTAGTGTCAAGTATATTCTGGTGCCTCTAAAGATACATTTTAGCATCAGATGAATGTTGGTTGCCTCTAAAACCATGTTTTTAGCATCACATGAATATTGGTTGTCTCTAAATCCTTATTTTTAGCATCACATGAATTTAATTGTCTCTAAAGCCATTTTTTTTTAGCATCAACTGTAGTTAGTTGTCTCTAAAGCCATGTATTTAGTGTCACATGACTTTAGTTGTCTCTAAAGCCATTTTTTTCAGCATCAACTGTAGTTAGCTGTCTCTGAAGCCATGTATTTAGCGTCACATGAATTTAGTTGTCTCTAAAGCCACTTTTTCAGCATCAATTGTAGTTAGTTGTCTTTAAAGCCATGTATTTAGCGTCACATGACTTTAGTTGTCTCTAAAGCCATTTTTTCAGCATCAACTGTAGTTAGTTGTCTATAAAGCCATGTATTTAACGTCACATGAATTTAGTTGTCTCGATAGCCATTCTTTTTAGCATCACATAGATTATTGTTGCATCTAAAGATATTTTTTAGTGTCACTTGAATTGTCGTTAGTGGTGTCAAAAACTCTTCTGACTGCTGGGTCAACCTGATATTGACCTGATTTGAACCTGGTTCGACCTGTGAGGGTCAATCTCTAGACCTGATCGAAACCTCACCTGGGATTACCCAGACCTGACCGTAGTGGTGTCAGAAACAGATCTGCCCGCTGGATCAACCTGATTCAGACCTGACTTGAACCTGTTTTGACCTGTGAGGGTTAGTCCTCAAACCTGACCTAGTTTCATTTTCTTTATGAGGATCCACCCCTTGCGTATTTATTTTGGTTATTTGGATCAAAAGCAATATAATATTTGGTTTAGGAAAAAAATTCTTAATTTGATAAAAGAGACCACTTCCTTAAAATAAGTGGTTATTTATGAATTTGAATAGAAAAAAATTAGAAGGATAAGGCACCACATTTTACAGATAGGTGGTTTTCTTTATCTTACAAAGAAACCATTTTTAATATCTAGGTGGTCTTTTTTATCATTCACTAAAACACCACCGGAAAGGAAAAGGTGGTCTCGTTAATTTTTAAAAAAAAAAAACGACAATAACAATATTTCAATATTCTTATACGCTTCTCCAATCCGTTTCACCTGCTCAATGCGTGTCTTTCACAATCTACAAGTAATTTACATCTAGGCACTTGTATTGAGATAATTCAGATGACTTTAAAATTGGAATACCTTTTCATTCATTCAATATCATTTACTACAAAAATCACATGCATATCAATATAATGTTAAAAGATTCCAAAAATTTAACAAAGTTATGAAAAAATAATAGAACACCTAAGCCTGTTTCTTCCAATTCCTATGCACAAAAATAGAAGCACCTTCGTAATCCCGCTCAAAAAGAAAATACACACATCCTAATTAAAATCGTCATTATCTTCCGAATCTTCTGCATCCACTTGTTTATATTCATCCACATATTTGATCCACAAGTCTCTTAGCTCATCAAGCTCATTTTGAGAAAATTCAGTTGTAACTCCGCCAAAGTACTGCAAAGTATAAAACATTGAAAAGATAAGCATTGGAAAATAAACAAAGAAGGAATACTAGAAATTTTAGAGGACAAACAGAAGAAAAAAGGTAATTTAGGATATTGTTCAGTTACAATGACAAACCAATCTGATAATAATGCAAGCATTGGGAAGTAAACAAAGCGAAGGGATACCAGAAATTGAAGAGGACAAACAAAAGAAGAAAGGTAATTCAGGATACTGTTCAGTTACAATGACAAACCAATCTGACAATTAGCAAATACCAAGAGCAGCGTATTAGAGATTCTCAAAGCAACCAACCTAATGATCATTAACACGACTTCTCACATCACATATTGCATTCACATATGATAACCAACCATTAAGAATATACATTGAAAAATAATCATGGAAACACACCAGCCAACTAGGATCCTGGGAAGATGATTTGCAATGCATTTGCATTTTCATCTGTACTATTCGAAAGAAAACAAAAAAACAGTAATAGAATCTTGTTTATCTATTTGTTTGAGATCTTATTTACCTGTGTTTTTGGAAAAATCAAGTGAACTGGTCAAGGAAAAAAATTATGCTTAATTTAGCAAGACTTTGGCAGGTCTATTTATGAAAAAGAATTGATGGATTAGTTGTGCAAAAATGGATACACTACCTTTTGGGTAGGCATTTGACCATTCACTCAAACCAACAAAGTCACAAGCATCCCCCTCCTAGAACAGAAGGCAAATTAGACCAGAGCACCAAAAATTTGTGGAAAAATTATTGACCCAATAACAAGGCTGATGTAAAAACTTAGACATCACTCTTTATATTAAACCAAAAAAAAAAGACTTAGACATCAATCTTATATTGTTAATATGATTAAAGATCTTAATGGTAGAAGTACTTGATCAGTGACATGAATCTACACCATGAATATGAACATCGACCAAATGGGGTAAGCCAATAGAAGGAGAAGCCCAATTGTATTAGAAATACCATGGGTTTGAGTGATGGAATTCCTGAGACCACCCGTCGACCGTCGCTCTTATATGCTCTATTGTAGCTCTAATACAAAAGCTTTTGGTTGCTTTCAGTACAACTAGTATTTCGTGTGTTTGATCAGATGCTACTATTTGACATATGTGTGCTCTGATAATATTGAGAAATTGTGACTTTCCCTAGCTTTGATAGCTGTTGTTCATTTATCATTCAATTCCACCTAAACCTTCTACCATTCAGATAATAACCCACCCCCCCACCCACAACCCCCCCCCCCCCACCCCCAAAAAAGAAAAAAAAACTGGCCAACAAAAAGAAAAGATCCGCAACTTTATACATATGAGAAAGGATATGGACTAGAGGGAAGTAAAAGCTAAATAGTGATCTTATCAACAAATTATGCATATGCAGCTATTGACAAACTTATTTGTTGACTTCCCTTAAGTGGGCAAATGTATCAAGATAAAATGTAGTTTCCTTAATAACATAGATTGTGTTTCTTATCATACTAAGTGCACCAGGAGACACAAGTTCAAGTTATGTGTTCCCAATATGAACATATCTTAGTCCTTAGAGATTAATAAGTTTGGAGCTGTGACACTCCCGCGAAAAGAAATTGGCTGGTGGATGTCGTGCAGATATGCTATGGTCGCTTGGGTTCCTAAGTGCTGCAGTGCACCATGTCAATATCTGGTGCACGAAGCAGACTAAGACTAAGTTCATTCATATCATAATCTATCAAATTAGCCAACGCCATTTTTGACTACACATGGCATTTGCTATGATTTCACTATACACTACAAACATGGACCCAGTAACAACGCTGCTGCCTTGTCTAGGGAGTTCCCACCTCATGCTGAACGCAGTACCTTACTCGCCTCTAAGTTTTTGCAAGGATATGCCAACATAGCCCACCCCCTAACCCAACAACTGAAAACAGATAGCTTTGGACTGACGCCTGTAGCCACTACAACCTTTCAACATCTCAAAAAAGCCCTCATCACTGCTCCCATTTTAGCCATGTCTAATTTTAAACTCCCTTTCATTTCTTTTTTCGATTTTTATAAATTATTTCACAAATTTTTTTGAACTCCGCATAAAGTTCTGATTTTTTCGTTTCAAGTGATTTTCACACAATTCATCTACCATCATACTCTAATAAGTTTCAAAAAGATTTAATTTCAGGACACAATTTAATTTATTTATAATGAACATCTACAAACAAACAAGAATTCTGATAAAAAAATATATATAATTCAATTACCCTAACAAAACAAGTTGAGGGAGAGACGAATTGGGAATGATTAGTTTATTACCAGTATACTGGCGGACGAATTGGCGTCGTTGTGGCGTGGTGGTGGTAATGGAACAATGGCGGACAAAGACGACTCTGGTTCTATCGGGTAATTGGACGACGGCAAAGACGACTCCACTGGCGCAGACGAATTGGCCGGCGAGGTAAATACGACGATTGCCGGCGACTGTGGTGCAAATTCAGGCGGGTGTATGTGCGGTTTTTTTTTTTTTTGCTCGGGTAGTGCGTATTTGAGGGAAGATGGAAGAAGTCAAGAAGTTATACGCTTGCATCCGCAATTTGTTAATGATGAAGTAAATTAAAAGTACAATTAAGTAATTAAAGAATAGTATATTACGGGTTTTACCTTTATTTTTGAATAGAGATATAAGAGGTGATTAACTGCTAGTAGTGGATTATAGATGTGTGTGTTGATTTTTATTAATAATTAGTTATATATGGAATTTTTTTTTTTAAAAAAAAATATAAAATCAAAATCACCACTTAATAGGAATAAGTGGTTCTTTAATATTGTAAACATTTGATAAGGTTCAAAAAAACCACCTGTTTACAGAAAAGGTCTCATTTATCATGTTATAATAGACCACCTTTTGAACAAATTGGGTTTTTTGCTGAATAATCACTTATGTCATTAAGGAGGTCTCTCATAGGTGATACTTTTGCACATATTTGTAGTAGTGATTTATAATCAACAGAATATTAGATTGGTTTTACAATTATTTTGATATCAATTTTATATATTAAAATGATTCAACATATTAGTATTTATAATTGTTATTGTTATTGTTAGTATTTACGACAAAATCATTAATGAAAAACAAATTCCTCTTTGAACATCATATGTACACCTTTTAATTTGCTTTTCATAGTTTTCTCGATTTTCACATGATCTTCTTCCTATATATTCAAAATTTTAAAAAAATACATATATAATTTTTTAACTGAGTATGTGGGTAAGGTTTTGGTAGGGTGTGGGTATGAGAGGAGTGGACCCTTACCCTTACTCTACCCGATAGCTATTTGACCTATACCCTACCCATAGTCATAACTCATACCCATAGGGTAAAAAAAATCAAGACCCATACCCTTAAATTAGGGTAGGGTAGGGTTTGGACAGGGTCCAGGGTAAACAACCATCTCTAATAGAGAGCAAGCTGAATGACGTGGCTTTGTTTTCCGTAATTTCTTTTTCTTTTTGTTTTACTTCTTATTTCTCTTTTTCATTTTATTTTTGTTTTTATTCTTTTATTTCCCTTATTCCCTTTTAATAAGAATTTCTCACTCTTGTCTCATCTTTTAAAGCTTTCCCTTTGATTTCATGCTTTAGTTCATTTTTTTTTGTTCTTTCAATTACTTGTCTTTTAATTCATGTTTTGCTTTTAGTTTCCTCAATTCATGTTAGATTTAGTTTCAATTGCATGCTCTAGCTTTCAATTTCCATTAATTGCTAGTTTAATCGTTCTTTTGCTTGTTCATCTCAATTTCTAGGTTAATCCTAGGATATTCTCTTTTAAATATGAATTTTAGCCATGAGTGAGTAGCTTCCTTTGCTAGAGAAAGTAAAAGAAGTCAAAGTATTGCAATGATTGCATGATGAGTACTTGATAAGAGTTAATTGATTGATTGTGACATTTGATTTCCAATATTCATAAGGATAGGAGTAATCAACCTAAAATTAGGTCTAAATTGGATTATGACTACTAGGTTTAGCAAGGGATTGTGAATCTAGAAGTCCATACTTGATTGATTTGAATTGAATCCTCTAAATCTACGACACTCATAGCGGGATACACCTCATTACCTCACATTTTCACTCGCTTTCTCTCACCTCACATACATATCAAAATACTCACCCTCACACCGACACTATTCTCTCTTTCAATCTCTTTCTCTCACCTCACCTTCACTCCTCCCTTCATGGCCCTTCATCTCTCTCACTTCACCGTCTCCTTCATTGCGATTTCGGTAAGTTCTTTTTCTCCAATTTGGTGCATCTCAACTTTTTTTTATCTTCGAATTTTCTGGATTAAGTTCGAAATTTGGGATCTTAAATTATGTGGGTTTGGGGCTTTGAGTTTTGAGGGGTTTTGGGGTAAAATTCTGCTTCGAGTTAGTTCGAATTTTGGCGTTGACTACTTCGAATTTTCTGGATTATATTCAATTTACATTATGTTATACAGGCTGTGGGTTCATATTTGAGTTTTATTTGGATAATCTGATCTGTTTACGATTCGCTATTGACAGTGGCGATCATCTGCAACTAACAATTGGGTTGGTGTAAATTTTCTTATATGATATAAATTTTCCTGATCTAATATGAATTCTTCTTATTATACTGCGTTGGTTTTAAAGTTATAATTAGTCGAATCCGATGTGATTCGATTTGATTTTTTCTTATCTAAACTGAATATTATTACTCTCTCCGTTCCATAATTTTTAGTGCATTTGAGTTATTTACACTATTCACATGCAGAGATAATCTTCTATATATTGATCAACATATAAAAGTAAATATAGTCATGTGGGGTCTTGTTTGAATTGTCTTAATGAGTATAATATTAATATCCAATTGCAATAATTTTTACAAATATGTAATCACAGATATTTATGACATAAAATGTGCGTTGAGAAGCGTATGAACAGTGAAATGCACAAAAAATTATGGAATAGAGGGAGCATATAATTTCAAATTTTCTAATCTTAGCTAGTTTGATCAATTTTAATCTAATCATTTTCAAAATAAGCATTATAGTGCTTATATACGTTGAAAAGATGCACCCTTAGGTTGCGTTTGTTCAACTTAATAATAACAACTTGTACATTTTTCTTTTATAACAATAATAAAATTATTATTACATAATAATAATGATGATAATAATAAGTAATAATAATAATAATTATTATAAGTAGTAATAATAATAATAATAATAATAATAATAATAATAATAATAATAACAATAATAATAATAATAATAATAATAATAATAATAATATAATAATAATAATAATAATAATAAGGAAGAGTCCCAAATAAATTAAAATTTAGATTATTGCTGTACAACTGAAATTTCAAAAACACTTTTGAAAAAAAAAAGGAAATTCAAAAACACTTCGTTTGAGAATTGAAAGAAAAACCCTAGTCCCTCATTTCATTTCCCCCCAATTCCCAGCCCAGCCGTCTTCTCAGTTGTCCTTCATTCTCTCTCTCTGACTCTCGGCTTTGCTCAGCAACGCCATTTTCACATCGGTCTTCAACATCACCTTATCACCGACGGCATAAAATCTCGTCACTAACGCAAAAACTCAAGGTATTCTTTCTCTCTCCTCTATTTCCCCCAAATTCAAAACCCTAATCCTTCATTTCCCTCACCAATTTCTCGTGTTTATAGGTGAATCGATCGAATTGTTGGATAAGAAGCTTTTCTGTATCGAGCAATAAGATTTTTTGATCGAGTTTATTCTCTTGTGAAGTGCTTCTCTTCCCTTACTCCTGCAGCGGCGGCAGTGGTGATGGGGATGGTTTGGCGGTGTTCGACCGAGTGGCGTCGCATCGAAATTGTCAGTCTACAATGACATTATCATCAGCCGCCACTACGTGGTCGTTTTATCAGTCCGGTCTCTCGCCGGAGACCCATACAACACTTTGCAGCCCCTGTTCCCCTCTCTCTCTCTCTCTCTCTCATGTTATGGTATAGTTTCTCCTGTTCGTCGATGTTCGTCGATGTTCGTCAGGTTGTTGCCATTCGCTGCTTCGCCGGCGAACGCCTCCGCCTCCACGCCGAAGCTCCACTGATGTGCACTGAAGTTTCGAAAATCTCCCTCGACCCCTCTGTTTCTCGGTTCTTCTCTGTCTTCGCTGCTCCTAGTAGAGCAGAGGTAAATTTCCTCTTTGTTCTTAATTCAAACCCTTTTCTTTGTAATTCAAGCCCAAGTTATTTGTGTTGTTGTATAGTTGTTGTTCTTGTTATTGTTGCTGTCGTTTATGGAACCGTGCTCTACTCTGTCATTTTCTTGTTGTTGTGGTGGTTATTGTTAGATTATATTGTTGTTCTGTTATTGTTGTAGGGTTTTTATGAGCGTTTCAGTTGGATCTCATTCTGAAACTGCTATGTTTTCTGATTATAAGCCTTCTTCCGCTTTTCTTTTTCCTGGTCAAGTGAAGTTTATTCACTCTTTTCATTTCGAAATTTCATTTTTGTTGGGTATCATTTGATGATGTTCTGAAATATGGAATTTGATGAACTAATGTGGCTTGAAAGTTGTTTTTAATCTCATCATGAAAAGCGAAATAACTAAAAAAAATTTTTGTTACATTGGCTTCTAATCTGTTGGTAAATGTTGATGTTTGAGATTTGTGGAATATTTTGGCTTTTATTACTAATTTTTTGCACGACAATGCTGCTAATTGATTGTTGATTGTTCTGTTGCGGCCATTGCTCACTGCTTCTATTTTTTTGCTTATTTATTTGTTCCTGCAGTCACATTCAGCTCTTTGTCCCTTCTTAAACGGCTATCCTTTTGTTTAGATTATCGATTTAGCCCATCGAAGCTGTTTAGATGATTAATTTTTGCGCAGCTGCAAATTGTTAAGGTTAGTACCTCTCAGTTGACTTTAGTTCTCTAATTTTGTTGTGTGATTTTGGTATAGAGTATAAAAACAGGTTTCCACTGTTAGATTAAGTGGTATAGAGTTATGCTTATCTTATATGCATTTATGATGTTAAATTTTTTTGATCTTATCATTGGGTAACAAATGTTTTTTCTTTTTTTCAATCTTTTGGTGCAGTTATGTGTTCATGGTGTCATATTGGAGCTGTCAAATTAAGGAAAATAAGGTGGTTTTCATGTAAGTTTCTAATTATTTTAATGAAGTTCAAAATTCAAGATATCATGAATACATATTTATAGTTACTATAACGGTTGTAAATAATGGTGAATAAAATTGCTACCTGAATCCTTCTAGTTGTGGCTTTGATGCTGTTAAATAAGTATTGTTAGTCAATCTGGAAAGGTTTGTGCTGCTGACTTGCTGATGTTTGTTTTTGCACGATCATTGTTGTTCATGTACTTAATCTTGTGTTATTGCAGCGGTTGCTATGCTTTTTAGTTGTTTCCGGTGCAAGTTGTCGTGCCATTGCGTGCTACTACTACCGGCTAAGCCAATTTTTGTACAAGTTATTACAGCTTTGTTAAACTTATATTTGTTATTAAACTAATATTTACTATATGCATGTGTTGCAGGTGCTTGTGGAATCCAACTATTCAAACAATTGAAGAATAATATGAGGAAGAAAATAGCATGACACTAACAAAGACTGAGGCAATTGAAAAAAGGAATGACACTATTCAAACTATTAGATATCTTTTTTTTTCTCTCTTGTAGTTTCCAATTTCTTTTTACTGTAACAATTGTGAACAACCAACTAGACGTGTTAGTTGATTAAGGTGTTTATATAAATGACAATTATTTTTATCTATATAGTAGCTTTTTATTGATTCATTAAATTGTTTTGTTTGTTTACTTTTAGTATTAATATAGCATATATATGTATTAATTCATAAATCTTAAACTGTAAAATGTGTAGTTGCCTTAACAGTTTTAATAAAAATGTCAAAAGTTGCACCTAAAAACATCCTTTAGCGACTAACTTATGGTTGCATTGAGGCAACATATAATTAGAGATGGATTTATGGTGCCTCTAAATATAAGTGGTCTTATCAGCAATATAACTTGTGTGCCCCAAAAAGGTGGCATTAGGGGCAACCTATAATTAGCGACAGACATATGGTTGCCTCTAAACGTAAGAGGCTTTAGCAGAACTGTACCTTGTGTGCCTCAAAAGGTGGCATTAGGGGCAACCTATTATTAGCGACAGACATATGGTTGCCTCTAAACATATCAGTCTTTAGCCGCACCATAACTTGTCTGCCTCTAAATGACGCATTAGGGGCAACCTATAATTAGCGACAGTCATATGTTTGCCTCTAAACTTAAGAGTCTTTAGCAGATACCATAATTTGTTTGCCTCTAAAACGTGGCATTAGGGGCAACCTATAATTAGCAGCAGGCATATGATTGTCTCTAAACATAAGAGTCTTTAGCAGCACCATAACTTGTCTGCCTCTAAAACGTGGCATTAGGGGCAACCTATAATTAGCGACGGACTAATTAGAGGCAACCAAAAAATTGTTTCTAAACACCATTAGAGGCTACAAATATATATTTAGATGCAATTTTGGATTGCCTCTATATGTATTTTTTTTTTGTAGTGACACATTGTTCGTTTGTTGTAAGCTCTATATGCTTTACTAAAAGCATATCCAATAAAAACAACCTCATCACTTCTAGCATCAAACTTTCCTAAATTGTCTTTACCATTGTTATGTACAAAACATTTACAACCAAAGATTCCAAAGTATGAGATATTGGGTTTTCTTCCTTTGAGAAGCTCATAAGGGGTCTTCAGGACAATTGGTCTTAGCATGACTCTATTGATTATGTAGCATGCCGTATTCACTGCTTCAGCCCAGAAATTCTTCGGAAGATTGCTAGTTATGATCATTGTTCTTGCCATGTCCTCCAAAGTGCGATTCTTCCTTTCCACCACGCCATTTCGTTGTGGAGCTCAATGAGCTGAGAAGTTGTGATCAAGACCTTCATTTCAGCAATACTCATCAAATTTGGAGTTTTCAAACTCCTTACCATGATCAGAACGCAAGTGCTTAATTTTAAAACCACTTATTCTTTGAGTTCTTTTTGAAAGTTAACAAATTCATCAAATGTCTCATCTTTGCTATGGAGAAAAATAACCCAAGTGTATCTTGAAAAATCATCAACTATAACAAGCACATATCTCTTACCAGATCGACTTTGGATTCGAACAGGGCCACATAAGTCCATATGAATCAATTCAAGAGGCTTTGTGTACTTACCATTTTCTTTGATTTGAACGAGGATCTAACTTGTTTACCTTTTGCACTGGTCCACAAACTTCATGATTTGAGACTTTGATAGTTGGTAATCCAACCACCAAGTCCTTACCACTTAGCTTCTGGAGCAATGCATACTTGGTGACCACATCTTTTATGCCAAAGAAGTGGTTCATTGTCGACGGCACTTAAACAAGTTAGATTGTTCCTAGGAACAAGGTTGAGATCAACAACGTAGGTGCTCCTTTTCCTTGTTCCTTCCAGAATTTTGGTAACTGTTCCTTCATTACTCATCAGTAAAATTTACACTCTTTCCTTTGTCGCAAAATTGAGAAATACTAAGTAGATTGTGTTTTAAACCCTCGACCAAAAATACATTATCTATGGAATGTGACTTAGACTTTCCTACCTTCCCTATTGCTACAATGTTACCGGTAAGATTGTCTCCGAAGGTCACAGTTCCTCCATCATAGGCTGAAAGCGAGGAAATTTTTTTATCTCTGTCATGTGTTTAGAACAACCGCTATCGAGGTACCACAGGTTGTTCCCCCTCACTTTAGCCTGTATCAAAGCAATCAGTCAGTGGTAGGAACCCAGTTGACTTGGGTTCCTCTGTCGGGCTAGTATTTCTCTTAACTTTCCACACTTGTTTAACTAAGTGGGTATTCATTTCAATATGTTCTTCTCTGGAGGAACAGTCAGACACTAGTTGTCCACTGTTCCCACAGTAAGAGCATATTCGGCTGCTTGGAAGATCAACATATTTTTTCATTTTGTTTTTCTTCTTGTGATTGAAACCTAACCCACTTCTTCCTTCATTTTTATATTTTTGTATCCAACTCACTGGATCAGGAGTTCGTTCTTGAAGATTCCATTTTCTCTTTAAGTACCAGATATTTACTTAAAACTTTTCATGTTCGAATTTTAACTTTTCGAACTCGGATCTGGTATTTATAGAGGAACTGGTTCCTTCAGGAACGAATAGTTTCAATTCAGCCATTTCCATATTCAAGAAATAATTTTCATTTTTAGCATTTTCAAAAGCTTCTCGAATACGTCGGTTTTCATCAAAGACTTCAAAGAATCTTTCCTCAATGTTTGCATTCACTGTTTTAAACCAATTTGAATGTCCTTTGGTGACTTCTAAGGCTTTTTCTAAATTTTCTTCTCTAACACAAATGGCCTTTAGTCATCCAAAGTTTCCAAAAGTAGTTTTATTAATTGATTCTTTGAAAGTTCTTTTAACTCTTCTTCTAAACATTTATGCGTACCTTGTTGTTTGGCAAGTCTTCTTCTCGTCTGTTTTGCCATGAGACATAAATGAACTGTCTCCTCTTCTGGTTGTTCCTGCTCCTCGTCTGAATCGATTCTCCCCAGGCAGCAACCATGGCCCTTCTCATATCAACTTTTGAGAAAGGTTTTTGTTGTTCCTTTCCCTTCTCCTTGTATTTTCCTTTGCTCTTTTCATTTTCCCAGAGAGGGCATTCCTTTATGAAGTGATCCGGACTTCCACACTTGTGACAGCTTAGCGTCCTAGGCTTTTTCAAGTTCTTTCCTTTGTATTCTTGTTGAAGAACTTTTTGAATCTTTTCACGATCATGCTGCCTCTTCATCATCAGTTTCTGAATCCTCCAGATCATCGGACTTGAGAGCCAAAGCCTTAGGCTACTAGAGTCAACTTCATGAGTTCCTAGATGGATTTCATGAGTCAACAAGGAACCGGAAAGTTGCTCGATATTGAATGTGGTGAAATCTTTTGTTTCAAGCAGCAGGCATGACCTTTGCCATCCATTTTTCATCCTGAGGAAGACTTCGTAGAACTTTTCGTACTTGTTCCTCGGAGTGATGATCTTTCCTAGAGATTCAAGTTCATTATATGTTGGAGAACCTTGTGAGCATCTCTTGAACAGACTCCTTAGGTTCATTTGAAATAGCTCATATTTGTGCATGAGCATGTCAATCTTTGATCTCTTGACTTCGTTTGTTCCTTCGTGAGTAACTTGAAGAAGTTCCCACATTTGCTTGGCTGATTTGCATCCCATGATTCGATTGTGTTCATGGGGACCAAGCCACAGTGGAGATTTTTTTGGCCAAGTTATTCATCTCCATCTTGTCGAAGTCATCTTTATCATATTTGGAGAGAGGTTTGGGGATGTCTTCACCTTTTTCATTTTTCTCTGTGACTTCGAAGTCACCAATCTCTATTACTCCAAACTTGATAATTTTCGCCTTATAAAAATTTCCATACGATTCTTCCAGTATGGATAATACTTGCCATTAAACATGGTGGACGCTGAGTTGAGTAACCTTCTTCCAATCTTTCTCCTGATGTGTTCATATTTCCAGGAACTAGCTCCTAGTGTTAACTGATTTTGAGGAACTAGGCTCTGATACCAATTGTTAGTCTGGACGAACACTTAAGCAACTACAAGAGGGGGGGTGAATTGTAATTGGAGAGATTTTCAAACTTTTTGCGAAAATAAAAGAATGATTGAATAAGATAGAAATAACTGCATGAATAAGAAAGAACTAGGAACACGAGATTTTTAGAAGGAAAACTTCCTAGGCCCAGTAGGAAGAAAAAACCTTGACCACGAGGGATTTTGACTCAATTTTCTTTAATAAATTTAGGCCAAAAGACTCTCTTTTGTACAACCTAAACTCGGACCTACTCTGTTCCACTAGGAACTGGTTCCCAGTCAGCTTGTTCCCCCTGAACAGTTGACTTTCTCTTTTGACTTCACTCGAAGTCTTTTCTCTTTCTCTCTTCTCTTTCTCTTTTTCTTTCTCTTTTTCTCTCAAAAATGATTACAGACTTAGATTCACTCAACCCAATCTATAATACATCAATTGCCAGGAAGAAGAAAACCGAATATACTTTCACTAAAAATATTACATAGAAAATTCTGAAAGCATACATAAAAAGATTGTTACAAACTATTATTTATAGAACCCAATCTTCTCATGTTTTTCTCCACGATCTTCTCCATTATCTTCTCCATGATCTTCTCCATGATCATACGCAGCTTCAGCCACTTCTCCCATTAATATGTCCGTTGAATTTTTTACCGCCGGCAATTGGTTAGTTAGGCTCCACAATCTCAGCCATTAACACGCGCAACTTCCACGATCCCACGCCTTGTTAATAGGCTGGTTGTTTGGTTCCTATATTGTAGGAACTACCTCAACGCATCTAGTTTTGGGTGCTTGTTTAGGTTAGATTTTGGCGGCTCCTTGTTTATAGAATAAGCAAAAGGCTGCACTTAAACTAACTAAACAGAATATTATGGAATCATAATATATCAAATTTTTACCTCCAAAATATTAACGGTTTTGTCACAAATAAAGTTTAACAACTTAATCTTGATTAAACTTCTAATCAATTCTTCATAAGTTATTTAACATATTATTTGTGAAGTCTAAAATAAATAAACTAATTAAAACTGAAACAATAAATCTAAAACACATGAAATTAAATCTAACAAAATAAACTAGAAACATACGAATAAAATAAACTAAAATTAAATAAAGTTTAATTATTTGTCATTATCAAAATAATGAAACAACATAAGGGATTCCGAGGACCACATTCTTCAAATTCGACCTACTCTATGTGCAGAAGATGTGTGGGTGCAACATGAAGCAGAATACCTTGATTGGTTTAGATCAAAAGTGAGTTTCTTTGATTATGTAATCTCGCTTGATAAAAAGATGTATCTAACAAATGAATTTATTTAATAGGTTAAATGAAATTGATTATATTAGTTTATTAATAACTTGGTTTAATGTTTGCTTAAAGGGTCTTTACAAATGGGCTCCTGAGTTAGATGGCCAAGTGAGGAAAGCGTACAAGATGAAAGCTGCATATCGTCTGAGAGACTTGCGATACTGGGTGCTTAACAAAGCCAAAGAAAGGCTAAAATGGTTGGGGGAAACCATCTACGAAGCTATGAAGAAGAGAAGTCAAGACCCACGTTCCTTAAAAATCTGAAAATGCGAAAAAGAATCAAAGAGGTGGCTACCTGTCTAATCCAATGGAGCTTTCATACTTTAGGGTTCTATCTCGGCAACACGGCATGCTAGAAAGATGGTAAAAATATTCCATATCTACTACTTAGTTTAAATTTTATGATTTTTTCAATATAAGTAACAAATAAAGCTTTTGTTAAAAATAATGTGTACAGGCAAAGAGTAGAGGAGGAGTATTCCCTATCGCTCCCGAGTTGTTCTTGAAGACTCATTTTAAGAATGTTCCTGGAAATGAATGAATATGAGTAATTTTAAGTTTGTTTGAGTTATAAAAACCTCATACATCATATATATACTTAGTTTAATGTGTTGGATTGTAGTTTTGATTGAAATTACAAAATATAGGCAAGTTAGAATCAAATATAGGTCATTTTAGCTCATTTTAGGCCATTTTGCTTGAAAATAAATGAATATGAGTAGTTTTAAGTTAGTTTGAGTTATAAACACCTCAAACATCATATATATATACTTAGTTTAATGTGTTGGATTATGGTTTTGATTGAAATTACAAAATATAGACAAGTTAGAACCAAATATAGGTCATTTAGCTCATTTTAGGCCATATTGCTTGAAAATGAATGAATATGAGTAGTTTTAAGTTAGTTTGAGTTATAAAGACTTCAAACATGATATGCTTCCTCTGTTTCTTTTTACTTGCAACAGTTTGACTTTCACGCTTGCCAATGCATGATTTCAATAACCAATAAGTTTAATTACCGATAAATGAAAATTATAAAAAGTATATATTCGGAAAATATACATTCAGACGAATCTAACAATATCCCATATGAATATGTTTTTCCTTAACTATAAATCACCAAACATAAACTAAGTAGAGTTGGTGAATAGTGTAAAAGTCAAACCGTTGAAAGTAAAGATAAACGGAGGATGTATATACTAAGTGTAATGTGTTGCATTATTTTTTTGATTGAAATTAAAAAATATAGGCAAGTTAGAACCAAATATAGGTCATTTTAGCTAATTTTAGGCCATATTGCTTGAAAATGAATGGAAATAAGTAGTTTTAAGTCAGATTGAGTTATAAATACCTCAAACATCATATATATACTTAGTTTAATGTGTTGGATTGTAGTTCTGATTGAAATTACAAAAAATAGGCAAGTTAGAACCAAATATAGGTCATTTAGCTCATTTTAGGCCATATTGCTTCAAAATGAATGAATATGAGTAGTTTTAAGTTTGTTTGAGTTATAAAAACCTCAGACATCATATATATACTTAGTTTAATGTGTTGGATTGTAGTTTTGATTGAAATTACAAAATATAGGCAAGTTAGAATCAAATATAGGTTATTTTAGCTCATTTTAGGCCATTTTGCTTGAAAATAAATGAATATGAGTAGTTTTAAGTTAGTTTGAGTTATAAACACCTCAAAAATCATATATATACTTAGCTTAATGTATTGGATTGTAGAATCAAAGCCTTAATCCCTATAATCCAAATCCGTGATCCTACATTCGCCAAACCAATTAAACCTTCATCTAAACTTCAAACCTTTCAACCTTTCATCAACCCTAACTCCTTCTTCAAGGTATGTCCAAGCTCGCTAGGTTGAAAACCCGAAAGGACGACGTAGGCAAAAGTTAGGGCAAAAAAAAAAAAAAAGAAATCAGATCGGGAACTATGAATGGTCTAATTTCGCAAGGATACATAAGAATCCTCATCTCGAGGACTGATCGCTTCAATAAAATAAAAAATTCATGGTCTCATGATTTGATTTTCTAGAATTTAGGGGCATATTCTTTCTATGAATCGACGTAGACTCGACTCTAGACCTAGCCTCGTTAAAGCATTTTCCCACCAACATTATTAAAAGTCACAAATTCGACCTATATATTTTTCAATCCAAGCTCTTAATTTCTCTAAATGACTCTCCGATAGTTCCATGGTTTATGGCGATATTTGACTTTGCATGTATCAATTTCCCAAAGAAGAATCCCAAGTGAGAACTTTCAACGTTCAAGACAGATCAACTACATTTCCATATCAGATCAAGTATATGCCTTATGCCTAATTCAAGACAAGCTCACCGAAAGTGGAGGCTTCCTATATGTGGCGGTGCCTACAAATAAAACTCTCGAACATTTATAATCTGCGGACCTCGTTTACGGACCCGGATTATTTACTAAAAACGATTTTCGAAAATTTTTCAATTCATCTCCGATCATTCTATCACTCTACATATTCAGATCTCCTAGCCTTGTAAAACGGCCTTGCATTGGATTGCATACATCACAGTCTTGCATAAACATGACCTTGCATGACGTGTCATCCCTTAGCTTTGTATAGTGTATTGTGCATCCTCAAAGAGTCTAAGTTTGCATTATTGAAACATTTTGTGCTTATCTGAGTTGTTTGCATCTATCTGCTAACATCTTCTTCTGTAGATAATCAGATTGATTGTAGTTATTATCCTGCATGGTAATTTTGTTTTGCAAAGACTAGCGTATATAGAATAGTTCTAAACTGCACAGCATTTAGAATCGTTCTTCGTCCCGACAACACTGTATACTTTGACATTCGGTAACCTGAACCTCGGTCAAAAAGGAACTTCTGTAGACACATATTTGTGTCTCCCCATTTAAGGATATGATGATGAAACATATCGTGATTTTAATTGGTGCGATTCGAGGGTAAATCAGTCTCAAGAGCCATCCCAAAACTATTTCGAAAAAGTGGTAAAGTCCTGTTTTAAAGTCCAATTAATTATTTAAGATAATTAATTGTATTTTGAACCCAATCCTTTGAAAAGCCCAATCAATTGTTAATAATAATTAATTATTTTATTTTAATAAATAAATATTTTCAAAAATATTTTATATAGTTAAAATCAAATTTGATCCCGTAAATCAAATTTTCATACTTAAAAGATAAAAGACAATCTTTAAAACGTGTTTTTAGAAAATTTGGCAAAGACATGTCAAAAGCCAGGATGGTGCGCCTAGCGCACCAGCTTGCGCCTCACGCATGGTCGTGCGCCTGGTGCTTTTCAGTGCGTCAGATGTACCATTGTCCACCTGTGTTAAGAGCACCAATCTGCACCTAACACATGAATTTGTGAGTCACACAAAGTCCTGTATCAAGTGCACTCTCTATGTGAGACACAACTTTTCTTCTTATCTATTTTAAAGCGTTTACTGGGTATACTGTGTCAGGCGCGCCAATCTGCACTTGACACATTGATTTGCGCGTGATACCTCACCCTGCTTCTGGCACAGCTGGCGCGTGAAGCGGCAGTTCCATTTTTCCTATAAATACACCTTATTTCTGTACAGATTTCAGAAAGGATTTTCACATATAACACTATATTACGAATACCTTACGAACCTCTCTACGAAACACATACCCTCCCTACAAAAACTCATACCTTTCAAACACAAACACATTCAAATCTTTTAGACATTCAAATTTTCAGGCTTCATGATTGCTCGTCCAAAAGGTTGTCAATTGTGCAGACCCAAGCCACGGTATAATCTTGAGGGTCCTTAAATAAATCCTATTTTTTATATTGAAGTTATTAACCATTTATGTCATGATGTAGATCTTTAATATAAGATTGTCTGACTGTATATTCTAATCTTTCATCCTTCATTTATTTAGTTTTATATATTATTATATGCCTGCCTGATTATTTTATGCATATTATATGATTGTCCTCCTTTATTGCTTTTATCACCCATATGTAATTTTTTTATAATCAAATACCTAAAGAACTATTCTAATATGAATAGAATAATTTGAACAACCTGTTGGGTTCCGTATAATTTGCTTGCCTAATAACTTATCACTAAAAAATAGTCTTTTTATGTGTTTGCTGAACCAACCTAAACTAATTATTTTTAGGGTGATTAAAACATAATTGGTTATTATTTTGCATAAATATTAACATGGATCGGGATTTCCTAGAGGCCAACAATAAGCAATATGACTTCTAATTGTGTTGTACCCTCACCCCCAAACTCAATCTTTGGTTCATTTTGAGCATCTATGGAGTCTAGAAGGGGAAATCTACATTGGATAAGTCCCTAATTCATCACTACGATTTTCCAATATCCAATTAGGTTTATGAGTCTTCCTTGAAGGACTTGTCGGCGACTTCAAAACAATTTTCAATACAAAACCTTTACAATGGGGTAGTCAAATCTAGTACGCGTTCATGTCGCGTAGGCGAAATAAAAACACACCTACAGTTGATATAGGCAAAAGTTAGGGTACAAAAAAAATAGATCTAGAACTATGAATCGTTTTCGCAAGGCTACATAGGAATCATCATCTCAAGGTTTGGCCACTTGAATAAAATAATTAACCAAAGTCACATGATTTGACTTTCTAAAATTCAGAAGCATCATCTTTCTAGATTCCGATATAGACTCGAGTATGAACATGGCCACATCAAAGCCTTTGCCCACCTATATCTATTTGAGTCACAAATTAAACCTTTTGTTTTTAGTCCAAGCTCTTCTTGTCCCTAAAGGACTCTCTGATACTTCCATGGTCTCTGGCAATATCTAACTTTTGCGTACATCAACTCTCCAGTAAAGAAACTTCAAATGCTCCTGAGTGCCATTTGGGTCAATAGCCCCATATGTTCAATTAAAAATAAATACCTTCTAATATATGCTCAGAGTGCCTAATTCAAGACAAGCTTTTCAAAGTGAGAGTTTCCTATATTTGTTATAGTTCCTCCAAATAAACTCTCAAAGAGTTGTAATCTGCGGATCTCGCTTGCAGACCACGACTTTAATCAAACTAATTTTTAAAATCAATTTATTTCTATCAATCTAGTTCTTTTAGCTTTGCATAACCCTGACCTTGCAAAGCTAAAAAATAGCCAGAGAAACGAAGGAACCCACTATTTCTTTGATTATCTATATTTGATTTGTCTTGTTTCAAAGCAAAAAAATAGTTTCATCAATCCATTTCTTTCTTAGTTTTGCACAACCTAACATTCCTTATCGTCTCATGCATACTTAGAGAGTCTAAGTTTGCATCATTGCATAATTATGTGCATTATTATCTGAGTTATTTGAACCTATTGGCTAACATCGTCTTCTCCAGCAAGCTAATAAATTGCTTGTAGTTATCGTCTTGCAAAATTAAATTTGTTTTGCAGAAACTGGCGACATAAAGATCAATTCCATATTTCAGGGCATCTATAATGGTTCTCCGTCACGAAATAGATTACTTTGAGTTTTGGTTTCACAAACTTTTAGTCAAAGTAGGGCCGACTGCAGACACATAACCGTGTGTGAGTGCATGCTCCATGTGCGGAGAACACGCTTAAAATGCCAAGAACACGCTTTATTCTTATCTTTACGCGAATTCTAGAGCTTGATTCTCCTGTAAATAGCCATGTTTTTATACGATTTTCCACACTTTCTTACATCGACATAATACTCTCATACGCAATCAATCTATCTACAAATCAAAAACCTTCGAGTTTTCATGATGTCCATTCAAGTTTCAAGATTGGTCCTCCTGAGGACCATTATTTAAGACCCAGGCAATAAAGATATAATTCATGAGGATCAATTTCAAAAAAAAATTTTATTATACTAACAATATACTTTTCATGATGTGGATCCTCAAAGAATTCATGCTTATTTGTATATCTAACCCTCAATGTTTTATTTTTTATATTTCTTTATATTCACATTCATGCTTATATGTTTATCTCTTTACGAGGCTAAACATGTAATTTTTTTTTTAATTACAAGACCTAAATAAATGTTCCAAAGCTTAATAAGATATTTTATACAATCGATTTCGGATCCCTGTAATTTAATTGCATAAATGACATATCACCAAAAGTTATCCTTATATGTTTCATGAAGCAACATAGATTAATCTCTAGAATGCATGAACATATTGCATTATTGTTTGTTGCATAAAGCTCGAACTTGAATCGTATTAAGTAGAGCCCAACAATGGGCGAAGTTGATTTCTTGATCATATTTGCACCCTCACCCCCGAACTTTATATCTGGTTCATTGACCAATTATAAAATCATAAAGGGGAAATCTACATTTGACAAGTCTATAAGATGTCCCTATGTTTTCTAACTTCCAACTAGGTTTACGAATCATCTATTAAATACTTGTTGCCGACTTCTTTTTCAAAACAACTTTCAGATTAAAAATATTTACAATGGAATAGTCAAATGTATAGTCATTCTGCATAGGCAATAAAAATATGTCTACAATTCCCATTACTTAATGATACAGGGATAAGAAAATCATGTCACTTGCACCATTGGGCCCAATACCTAACCAAACGCCATTGACTAAAATTTTGGGCCCCCATTGTCCATTTTTGTACTAAAAAACCCAAATTAACCCCCCGAATCAGATATTGTTAGGTTATTGCCAAACACTGGATGGTCCATTACTGAACCTATATTGACATACTAAGTGGAAGATATTCTCCCAACCACACAATAGCCAAATATTTAATTATGTACGAGAGGATAAACTCATGAAACCAATATAGATGCTATTTGTAATATTTATGTGATGTAGTATCAATATGTCTTTTAGGTTGTTTGTACTTTACAACTTTAGTTGGTAATTTGGATTAATACATTCACGTTCATTACATGTTTATACTATGTATTATTGATTTAAAATATTTTCAATACATTTTGAAATGACAAGTTTTGAAGTTTACTTTTGTTTTGTTTTTGCAATGTTGAGGTAATTATCTACACCTGTTTGGATACCTAAAGATTCTGCACAATCATCTTCTTCCCAATCATCTTCAATAATATGGTTTTTCTCACTCATCTAATAAACTTGCTCTACTTGTTCAATATTTAGTCATCAATACTTAAAGAAAGAACAAAGGCACAGAATAAGGTTTTTCGACATTCTACAACAATTGAAATCATATTTTTGTGAAATTATAAGGACCTGTAATTTTGATTTTGATTTTGTTCGATATATATGTTCAGATATGGAAATTCATGTGTTTTTAGGCATTAATAGTCAACCGACGACCCTTTATTTCATGGTTTATTCATGAATTTTAAGATTCCTCATGGATTTAGAATCAAATATACCATTAACAATTTATGCCATCTCCATCACAAATTCATGACTTCTTCATGAATTTTATTATTTCATGATGAAGAGAGGATTGTATTAGATTAAGAGAGGAGAGAGAAAGTTGTTGAGAGGAGATCAGAGCATGGTAACTAAATAAATTATTTTCAGTAATTACATAAATTGATTTTTGCATTTTGTAAAACATTTGAAAATAAAAACGTGGCTCACATTCAATAACCCCACATTTTCATTGTTAATTTAGAAACATGACCACCCTAGAATATTCAAATGAAAGAACATACTCCCTCTGTTCCATAAAAGTATTAATATTTTCCTTTTATGTATGTCCATATTAATTTTTGAACACTTTTATTTTTGAAATGGTCCCACTATTTTAATACTATTTTTTAATACTCCTTTGACCTATACTCTACCTTTATTGATAAAAATTTACCAAATTTTCTCTCTCTTCCAATAAAATACCCCACCAATTCTATCACATCGATTTTTTAAATAAAGTAACATTTTTATAATCACACTACAATTTATCACCCTAAATTATGTGTTACGTTCCAACAAGTGTTCAAATCTTTATGGGATGGAGGTATGTACTACCACCGGTCCTAAATAAATCCACACACTTTTGTTTTTAGGGATAACTAAGACAATTCTCCAAATATAATAAGAGAGACAAAGGCAAAATGGTGAAAGATACTTTTAAAAGTACAAATATAAAATAAAATATTTGAGAAGAAAGAATATATGAGTGTGGAGATGTGTTAAAAAAGGTGCGGAATGATGATTTACCATTTTTAGATAAAATGAAAGCGTGTAGACTAAACAGAAAATACCTAAAGGAAAGTGCATAGATTAAAAAGAAAGGAATATAATATTGTAGAAACAAAATCGTGTTTCCCCATTGAGTACCCAATAATGACACATATTGTCGTTCTAATTGGTTCGGTCCAAAGAAAGAGCAATCAAACAAACTAAACCCAAAAACGTCTTGAAAACATAACGTCTATTTATTAAATCCAAGCCAACTTTTAAAAAGCGCAATTAATTATTCATGATAATTAATTGTATTTTCTAAGCCTATGCCTATGTCATAAAGCTCAATTACTTATTCTTGATAATTCATTATATTTTAAATACTTTCAAAAATTGTTCTCGATTATTGTTTTTGTAAAGGATATGTTTGAAAATCAGAATTTATTCCTAAAGATAGTTAATTTCGGATTCAAAAAAAAATAAAACTTCATCAAAGATCGAAATTAATCCTTAAACGAGCCAAATTCGCTCCAGATAAGCGATGCGTTGATGCAAGGCTATTAGGCCAAGCACAAGCTAATTTCCTAAGCGCATGAGCCATGCGTGCCATACATTGCCTTTGTGCTTAGTTAAAGCCATGTTCTTATCTCTGCGTGGTTTTCGGGGTTTCTTTCTCACATAAATAGCTTTATTTTCTTATGAACGTTTTCAAACGAATTTCAACGCTTCGTAATATGATTTCAATGCACTTCAACATATTTTACAACACACAAACACATTCAAACATACACTCAAACACCTATATTCTAACGCATACACTAAAACTCAAATCGAATTTTCTATTTCAAGTTTGAAGATTGTTCCTTCTACGGATCTTTACATAAGAACCATGCGACAAGGGTATAGTTTCCTAACGGTTAATTAATTTAATCTCTTTGTTACTAACAATCTATTTTAACAATGTAGATCTTAAGGGAATTCACACATTCTTGTATATACTAGTCTGTACTCTTCTCTTTATTTTATTTTTCTATAAATTATATTATCATATGCATGCCTGTCTAATTTAATGTTTTCGTCACCTCACATGATTATCTTTGCTAATCAAAGAACTAAATAAATGTTCCAATGCTAAACTCAGATAATTTGGACAATTGGATTAGGTTCCCGGTAATTTGAGTGTATAATAACAAATCACCAAAATTAACTTTTTGTGTGTTTAATGAACCGACATAGATTGATTTTACATTGAAATGAATATTACTTATTTGTTTAATTGCATAAATATAGACATGAATCATTATTGAGTAGATGCCATCAATGGTCGAATTTGATTCCTGATCATATTCATAAACTCGACCATGAATTCAATCTTTGATTGAATGACCATTATTCACGAAGTCATGACGGGAAAATCTACATATGATAAGTTTCTAAGTTGTCCCTACAATTTTTCAAAATCCAATTAGGTTTACGAGTGTTCCTTTATAGACTTGTTGGTGAATTCGAGAACTTTTTCAATAACAGGTAGTCAAATACGCGCGCATACTGCACAGGCAATAAAAACACGCCTACAAGTATATATAAACTTGTAGTTCAAATAAAAAGAACATGTAATTCAAAAATAAATAACATGTCGAATCTCCATTCATACAAGAGCATAGGTATAAGTAATGAAATCCAACTTTAAAGAACATATTTTTCAAGTAAAAGAAAAGTATAAAGTTCAAAATTAAAGAATGTGTCTAATTCTGTTTATAAATAATCATAATCAGTAATGAGAATAACATATAGTAAAATAACATACCAATTAAAAGTAAAATCACATATTTTCAAATTAAAAGGAACACATATTTAAAAATAAAAAATGTTTAATCCCCATTCATAAAATAACATACGATGTTGATGTAAATAAAAATACAATCGTTTTGTGTTTTTAAGTATTAAGGAATGAAAATTAAGGAAAAGTAACTAGGATAGTACTCAAAATCCTCGATTTTGTTTACTCACGTCCAATCTTTGTCTTCGTTCATAGTTTTTATCAAATAATATTGTTTTTCAATTTTTTGGGTTTGAATTATCCATCTCTCTTTCTTATTCTGGAGACTAAAAACATTAAATAAAAGAAGCTTTTTTTTGGAGAGAGACAATAAATGAAAGAAAATGCACTTTGAGGGGAATAATATTTTCTTAAGAAAAGTAAAATAGGAAGTTCAGGAGAAAATATAAATGTTATTTGTTTTCTATTTTGGTGGGAAACTAAATTTGTTGATGCTTTCAAACACGTTCTTTTTTCTGTTATGATCACGTTCTTTTAAATCTATCATTTACTTAAAGCATTGCATTTTATGTTTTACTTGCATTGGTTATGCTTTCGAGATTGCGCACTCGAGTACACATGCAAATTTACGATCACCCCGTAAAATATTATGGTTTAATTTATTCATGATGGAGAAGTAGAAACAGATGGAGAAGTGGTGGTATAAATGGGAGGAAGAAAAGGAGGAGGTGGTGGAAGATCAGTAGAGGTGGTGGAGAAGGGATTGGGACCAGTCATCTCATCCTTTAACTATTCAAAGGTCGAAGGAACAGAGAAGGATGAAGGAGAAATGGAAGAGAGTTTAGTGTGGGGAACATAGATTTTTGGTGAGGATGGAGGAGTTTGTTCCTTAGGAGAGTTATGTTCATGTTCCTCTGCATCAGATAGTACTAATGAAGAGTCCTTGTTGGAAGGAGGGGCAGTTTGAGCAATTTTCAGTCTAGAGCTATGTCTAACTCTTTTAGGAACAGGAGGGGTAGGCTTTCTAGCTATTGTTTTGCGCCTCTTAGGTTTCTATTCATTTGGTTCTATGGGAGCAGGAACTTGTTCCTCCAAAATGACGTTATCCAGTTCCTCTTCCACTGCCCTCGACAGTTTCCTCTTGCTAGAGGAACTGGGAGCAGTTCTCCCTTGAGTTAACACTCCCTCTTGTAGAGAGAGATCCAAACCATGCAGTATTTTCTCATTTAGAATATTTCCTTGCTTAATTCCCAATGTAGGCCAAGAGGTTATTTTTACTTTAAAGTGATGAAGTAGAGAAGTAATTAAAGCTCCATAGCCAGCTACACAATAGTTTTCAATGCAATGAGTGAGATGCTGGATGAAGAGAGAAGGAAAGTTTATTTGGATGTGGTGGTCAAGGCAGAACATATAACACATGTCCAAGAGACCCACTTCATTCCTCTTTTCAGTTCGAGGAATGAGTGCTCTCCAAACCAAGTTAAACAGAATTTTATGGACAAGAGAGAGTAGGTTATGGTTGATTTTGTTTTGGCCAGCAGTTCCCCCAAAAGATTCAACAATCTTGTCTTGGGGAAAATTGGGAAAGGAGATAGTTCCTTTCCGTTTAAAGTACACATCAGTTCCTTTGCAAGGAACTTCCCAAATCTTTGCCGAAGTTTCTTTAGAAAATTATATTTTCTTCCCCCTTACTTCAGTAGTACAAATTCCATCAGTGTTGGCGAAATTTGCACAAAATTCATCCATGGCTAAAGGAACTAAGGCATTGTTAAATGCATATTCAAACAGGTTTTCCATACCCTGTTCCTTTAGAATATCGGTTAATTCATTGAATTTCACCTTTTCTGCCCATTCTAAATCGACACAAAAACCTAAAACATACCTTGATTCATTTCTTTCTACTCGTTTCTTGGAGGAAGAAGTAGCAGTTCCTTTGGAAGGAACAGGGGTAAATTCTTCTTCCCTCTTAGATTGTTCCGGGGATTCTTCTTCATCATCCTCCCCAATCACTTTTCGACTTCTCACACTTCTTCTTGGTGATTCTAATTTTTGTTCTTCTTCCACCATGAGTGTTTCTTGAATTTGTTCGTTTTCTAGGGTTTTGGCTGGAGAAGAGGGGTTTTCCATTTTAGAGGTTTTGGGAGATTTTGTGTTTGGAAAAGGTGAATTGCGTGAGGTTTTTGCCATTTTGTGAAGTGAGTTTGGGATTTTATGGTGAGTGAAGAGGTGTGAAGAGGATAAACAATGGTGAAGATGAAGCGACTAAGGAACACAGTGTTGGGATGAAATAAAGAAAGAGAAGAAATGCATGTAATAGTAGGTGAAGAGTTACATGCGGAAAAATAGATAAAAATAAAAAATAAGCGAAAAATAGATAAATGAGAATCATGATTTAATTAAATCTGATTCCTTTATTTTTGGGATTTTCGGATCTTTTAGGATTTTTATGGATTTTTAATATTGGAAAGAAAATAAAATCTAAGGAACTTGTACTATAGGAACAGCTTATGCTACATATCAACGTTCTTCATATTATGCATGTTTCTTTAACTTAGGAACAATAAGGGAGTATTATGTGACATTTGTGAGTTGTTTTATTCCTTTGAATTCATGTTTATGTTTTTAACATCTTATTTTGCAATGGTCTTAGGCAATCAATCACAATCACTTTATATTACATAGAGTAAGTCAAATTAATTCAAACATGGAGGATTGAAATAGGAACAACTACTTAAGTTTTATTAAACCTAACTCAAGCCTTAATTTTTCATATCTATCTCTTTGTAGAGGCTTAGTTAGTATATTAGCAATTTGATTTTCAGTTTGACAAAACTCAAGCTTAATCAATCCTTTTTCCACATTTTCTTTTAGAAAGTGATGTCTGATATGTATATGCTTAACTCTTGAATGATGCACTGGATCTCTGAAATACTAATGGCACTAGTATTATCACAATAAATAGGAACACAATTAAAGTTTATTCCATAGTCACATAGTTGTTGCTTTATCCAAAGCATTTGAGAACAACATGCAGCAACAACTACATATTCTGCTTCAGCAGTGGATAAAGCGACTGCGTTTTGTTTCTTGGTGCTCCAAGAAACTAAATTATGACTAAGAAATTGAACCATACCTGAGGTGCTTTTCCTATTTACAAGATCTCCAGCATAATGAGCATCAGCATATCCTTTTAACTCAAATGTGACACTTCTTGGATGGTAGAGTCCAAGATCATCTGTTCCTTTAAGATATCTAAGAATTCTCTTCACGGCGGTTAGATGAGATTCCTTGGGATTAGCTTGAAATCTAGCACACAAACCAACACTGAAAGCTATGTCTGGACGACTAGCAGTTAGATACAAAAGTGAACCTACAGTTGCTGCTTGAAAGTATTTATTCCACTCGCTTTGTCTCTCTCTACAGTTGCTGCTTGAAAGTTATCTTTTTTTTTTTTTGTTTACTCATCGATAAAGAAAGTAGCTTGTGGTCTTTAATTATATTTATACCTTGGTTTTAGAAGTAGCTTTTGCTTGTTACTTTATTGATATTTTTTCTTATTCGAGAAGGCAGGTTGGGCTCTATAAATTGATTTTCTTAAGAAATTGCAAAACTCTTTCATCTCGAATTTGCTCATATTTCCTTGCTGATAGGTTTCAGTAGTTATTCCCTCCTAATTAATTTTTTAATTTGCAGGCGAATAAGAAAACCAGAAATAGGGCTCTATAAGTTGTGTAAGATGAAGGTATATATATCTGTCTCATCATCGTAGGTACAATGTTATATCTCACTCCCCATTAAATTGGAGTATATTATATATAGTTTCAATAAATATTTATGTGGATGATCAGGGAATTAAGTGAGTCCTGTAATTATGTGTTTGTATTATTATTACACTATGACAAAAGTTTTATAGCGCTCTTTGTTGCTGTTGTTGCTGCTGTGCTGCTTCGTTGGGCACGTCTGCAGGTGCTGCAACAGCTATTTCATCTTGAATTAGATTATCTTCTGCACAACTCTTTATAAAGGTACTGTCTTTCTTCCTTTCTCACTTACTTCTATTGCTTAATTTTTTTCATAAATCTTCTTTGTTTTGTCAGTAACTAGTATCACTTTGTGATTTTTCTGGCCTTCATTTCAAGGTTATAGGTTACAGTTTATATGTGGTTTTAAGATGATCAATTCATGTATATCACTTTTCTTCATATAGTTAGGTAGTTTTTTTATTAGTAATAATTGATATGTATGTATGATTTCCCTATGATGCACTAGAAGATTTTAGCAGGGTCTGTTACATTGTCAACAAAAACTTGTTTATTATCATTTCTTTTAGACTCGGTTTTTGTAGCATTCTTAGCTTCTTGTACTTCCTTCTCAAGCTTTGTCAATTTTTTTACCTGAAACTTGTCTAAACTGGGTAACTCTGGCTCTTCTACTGGCAGCTTTGTCCTCCTCACTTCATTAATGGAGTAATCTATGCTACTGACAGCTGATTTATCCTGCATTTTATGACTCTTTGTATCAGCCAAAGCAGCACTCAGTCCACATGTTGCAACAATTGTTGCCAGAGAAGCCAATTGTTGTTTATTTGTAGTATTTCTTTGAACCCATAATTGTATTTTTTATAATTTACAATTTGTAGTATTTCTTGTATTCAGGAACAAAAATATATGAAATATAACTTTTTACCTATATATAATTGATTATGTATTAATTTAGTGTAAAAAAAAAGCGAAAAAAAAATTTTTTTTTTATTTTTTTGGGCCTCAAATGCTCCGGTTTTTAAGGAAAACCGGAGCATTTGTGTTGCCAAATGCTTCGGTTGCAACCGGAGCATTTGTAAGAGTCCCAAATGCTCGTATGGCGTCTGCTACGCGTGCAATACGGAGCATTTGCGGCCCAAAAAACCGGAGCAATTGAGGTTTTTTCTACTAGTGTTATAACCTTTTACTACAAGTCTAGCTTTGTTCATGACAATGGTTCCATATTCATCTAGTTTATTTCTAAACACCCATTTTAGAAGAAGGAACTAGATGTCATACCTTGTTTCTTTCGAAATCATTGAATTCAGCTTGCATGGCAGTGATCCAATCAGAGTCAGTTAGGGATTCTTCACGATTTCGTGGTTCCATCATTGATAGGAACGCATGAAATGCACAAAAATTCCTTAACTGAGATCTAGTTTGCGTACCTTTTGATATGTCACTGATTATGAGTTCCATTGGATGTGACTTTTGTTGTCTCCAAGGTTTTGATTGAAACTCTCTTATAGGAACATGTTGTTCCTCGTGAGTTATTCCTTGATATGAGTAGATGAGGAGCTGTGATCAGTTGTTCCTCTGTTAGCCATAGTAGACTCAGTTCCTTCATCTTGAGGAACAGGAACATCTCCTTCACCTTGAGGAACAGGAACAGGAACATCATTGTTGTGATTATTTTCATTTTCTTCGTTCCTTTCCTCTTTTACTTCTTATTCTTCATTTGAATATGCATTTTTCTCACTTGGTTGTACCAACCCAATCTCATAGTCATCAACCTGTATGCTTGGATTGAATTTGTCATATTCATCAAAGATTATGACACACATAGTTCTTTTATTGTAAACTCTATAAGCTTTACTATGTGATGAATATCCAAGAATATTGCTTCATCACTCCTTGCATCAAATTTTCCAAGATTATCTTTCCCATTATTATGAACAAAACATTTGCAGCCAAATGTTCTAAAATAAGTGATATTGGGTTTCTTTCCAAAGTAAAGCTCATAAGGAGTTTTGTTTATGATAGGTCTCATCATAGCACGATTAATTATGTGACAAGCAGTGTTTACAACTTCAGCCCAAAAGTTCCTTGGAAGATCACTAGTAATTAACATGGTTCTAGACATTTTTTCCAAAGTTCTATTTTTCCTTTCTACAACACCATTTTGTTGTGGTATCCTAGGGGCAGAAAAATTATGATCCAGGCCATTATCTCTGCTTAAGTCATCAAATTTATAATTTTCAAATTCTTTACCATGATCGGATCTAATATGCATTATTTTATGACCACTCAAATGTTGAACTCTTTTAGCAAAGACAAGGAACTCATCATAAGTAGTCTCATCTTTACTAGAGAGAAAAATAACCCATGTATACCTAGAGTAATCATCGACAATAACTAATACATACCTCTTTCCACTTCTACTTTGAATTCTCATAGGTCCACATAAATCCATATGAATTAGCTCTAATGGTTTAGTGGTGCTTACTATAGTTTTAGATTTGAAAGAGGATCTAACTTGCTTTCCTCGAGCACATGCATCACAAACTTGATCAATATGAAATTTTATAGATGGTAATCCCAAGACGAGATCTTTTAATCTAAGTTTGTCAAGTAATGAGAAGCTAGCATGTCCTAGACGCTTATGCCAAAGGAGTGAATCATCTTCAATTACACTAAGACACGTTAAGTTGATTTTAGGAACAAGATCAAGATCCAAAATATATGTGTTCCCTTTCCTTGTTCCTTCCAAGATAACTTTCTTAGTTTTAATGTTAATGATCAAATAAATAATAAAATAATAATCAGCTAATAGTAATATGAATAATAAAATAATAAACATAATACAAATAAATAATAAAATAATAGACATATTACAAATAAATAATAAAATAATAGACACTAATACAAGTATAATACTATATAATCATTGTGGTACTTTAATCAAAATTCTAATAATAACATAATCAGCTAATAGTAATATGAAATCATGAATAACAAAATAATGAACAATAATACAAATGTTTATTAAACATTGATTATTTGGACCTTCTTGGACCTTATTAGACCTGATTGGAACTTATTGGACCTTATTAGACCTGATTGGAACTTATTGCACCTGATTAAAACTTATTGCACCTGATTGGAACTTATTGGACCTTATTAGACCTTATTGGAACTTATTGCCCTTATTAGACCTTATTGCAACTTATCTGAACTTATCTGAACTTATCTAAACTTATTGGACCTGAAACTTAATTTTTTAAGTTGAACAGAACGCACCCTAAGTCTGACTCAAGTCCATGTTGGCTTACCTCAACATTTTCTTCATCTTCTTTTTCATAAATGTTTGTCATAAGGCAAAGATTTGCAGTTTCTTCAGTTTGTTGTTCTTCTTCCTCTTCCGTCTCTGAATCTCCCTTAGCAGCTATCATTGCCTTTCGAACGTTTGCCTTAAAGAAAGGTGCCTTTGGTTCCTTATTCCTTTCAGCAAAGCGTTCCTTGTTCCTTTCTTTGGTTTTATCATTTTCCCAAAGTGGACATTCCTTGATGAAGTGATCTGTACTTCCACATTTATGACAAGCAGCTTTGTTAGAAAACTTTTTCGTCTTACCTTTGAAGTTCCAGTTTTTTATGTTCTTGTACATCTTTTGAAATTTTCGAACTATGAGAGCTGCTTCCTCTTCTTCTGAGTCAGAGTCATCTTCATCATCTGCTTTAATAGCAATGGACTTTGATTTGGAGCTTTCACCATACTCAGTGTCAAGGTGAAGCTCATGAGTCATAAGTGACCCAACCAGCTGTTCCAAATTGAACTTAGTGAAATCTTTTGTTTCTTGTAAAGCAGTGACCTTAGCCATCCATCTGTCCTTAGGAAGACTCCTAAGAACCTTTCGAACCTGTTCCTCTGATGAAATAAACTTTCCAAGAGAAGCTAACTCATTAATAATGTTAATGAAACGAGTAAACATCTCTTGAATACTTTCCTTAGTCTTCATGGAGAACAGGTTCATATTGATTCATTAGTAAATCAATTTTAGATCTTTTGACTTCATTAGTTCCTTCGTGGGTTACTTCTAGTAAGTCCCATATTTGGTTTGCGGATTTGCATCCCATGATCCTATTATGTTCATAGGGTCCAAGTCCGCAATGCAACAATTTAACAGCCATGGCATTTACTTCCATTTTTTCAAAGTCAGCTTTGTCATATTCAGAGAAGGGTTTCAGGATTACCTCATTTTTGTCATTAGTAGTTGTGACCTCGAAATCACCAACTTCAATGACTTTCCATACCGGTAGTTTTCAGCCTTGATTAATATCTCCATTCGGTTCTTCCAGTAGGAGCATAATTTCCCATTGAACATGGGAGGCCTTTGCATAGAGTAACCTTCCTCAAGTTTCTCGGTGGTATTCATTTTTCCTTGGATCTTTTTCTCAATAGGGTTTCCTATCTTTCGTGAAATCTGACTCTGATACCAATTGTTATTTCACTAGGAACACTACAAGAGGGGGGTTAATTGTATATGTAGAAATAAACGTAACTTTTTTGCGGAAATTCAAACTTAAACAAATAAACAAGTTAAAGGAACACAAGAGATTTCTACGAGGAAAAACTTCTTGGGCCCAACAAGAAGAAACAACCTCGACCACTAGGGATTTTAAACTCAACTCTTTCACTAATTAGGCCAAACAACTCTGTTACAACCTAATTCTATTTACAAGCCACACCTTGAGTTCCTAAACTGAAGTTCCTGAGCGACTGTTCCCTTAACAGCAGTTCCTCTCAACTTCACTCGAAGTTTTCTCACTCTTTCTTGCTTTACTCAAAGCTTCTCTCTTACAAAACTTCACTCAAAGTGTCCTTACCCCAAAAACCAAAATACAATTGATCGGAATAAGCTTAGTGGAATTAGAGTAAGAAAGCAAAGAACAAATGGCTATTATGAGAGAATGAAGGCACTGACACATTAATTAGTTAAACTCACTAAAACACTTAGTAATACACACTTTGGAACTTAATTAGACATTAATATTTATAGTGGTAGTAACTTAGAACGTGGGAATCAAAACATGTATTTGTGAAAAACCATTATCCCATGATGTTCCTTACCCCCAAGGAACACGTTCCTCAAACACATCCCATGATCCCATGACCATTGTTAGACGTGGGAGTGTTTTCAGTTACTGCTCCTCAATTATAGTAACCAATTTGAGCATTACTCGAAAATCTGATTTAATTTAAAACATATTAATTATTATATCTAAAATTAAATAATTTTAATAAAAATATTATCTTCAAACTTCCGTAAAAACCGAATAATATTTTTATTATGTTTTGAAAAATAAAATCTTTTCCTTAAAAAGATTTTCCATAAAATCAGATTTTTTAAGCTTAGATATTATTTTCCTTTGCGAAACTAAGTGTAATGTTTCTTTTCTTGAACCAATATTCTTCAAGCTAGGGTTCATAAGTTGTACGGTGGTTAATTCTGAGGACAATAAAGGAGGTTTGTTCCTTTGTTGGACTCAGAGGGTAGATTTATCAGTTCTCTGACCTTCTCCTCTAATAATGTAATAGCTGGCAACTCTGTAAGCTAGAATTATGACTATCTAGTAGCTTTTGTTTATGGCTCGCCTTATATCTCTGATAGACAGAAGGTCTGGGATACTATCACAAATCAACTGAACAAGAACTTAGGGGATTGGATACTCCTAGGAGATTTCAACCAAATTGAAAACAACAATAAAAAACTAGGAGGCTCTTTGAAGCTAATAAGCGCAAAGAATTTGACAAGCTAGAAATTGGATAATAAGCTTATTGATGTTCCCTATTATAGTGTCAATTTTACTTGGACAAATAATAAAGAAGGGGAAGTTGCAATATATGAAAGACTTGATAAAGCCTTTAGTAATGATAGTTGGAGAACAAAATTCTCAGATGCGTATACAACAAACCTACCTATCCTTTTTCTCTAACCACAATCCAATTATCCTTAATCCTTTTCCCAAAAATCCAACAAAAAAAAAAACTTACGAACTGGAAGCTTGGTGTCTCTCCTTTCCTGGTATCAAAGAGAAAATTAAAGATGTATGGTCCTTACACTCACAAGGCTCTAGTGCTTTCAAACTCCAAAGAAAACTTCAAGATTTCCTAAGCTATGCTAGAGTTTGGTGCTTTGATTTTAAGATAAAGAAAGCTATTGATTAGCAACAAATAAACGAAGACCTCACTTCTATACAAGAGAACATTTATGATACTTCTCATACAAAACAAGATTTTGTTTCAAGAATAGACCAATTGGAAATCATTGAAACAAAATGGAAATTTCGGCATCAAAATATCAAAGTCAAAATGGGATAAGTTTGGGGACCAATCAACGTATTTTTTCTTCAAAAGCTCTAGATCTGCTAGAAACAATATCGAGTCTATCATGACTGATATTGGCTCTTGGATTCATTCACAGCAAGACTTGAAAGACCATTTTAGGGAGTACTTTGAAAAACCTCTTTAAACCTCTTTAGTATACCTGAAAACGAAGAACAAATTCTCCATACTGATGCTTTTCTTAAGGATTTGCCTGTCCTTACTATGGAGCAAATTAAGGACCTCTTAACCCCTTTCACTAGTGAAGATATCAAAGTAGTTTTCTTCAACTCCAAGAGTCCGATCCTGATAGCTTCCCCTATCCTCTTCTAAACAAATTGGAAGCCACACAAAACAGCATAACCAGTAGTGTGACCTTTTTCCTAGAAGGTGGTTTTCTTTTAAAGGAACAAATCAAGACTTCCATTACCCTTATTCCAAAGAAAGATATGCCACAAACGATCCAAGACTTCAGACTCATATGTCTCTGCAGCTCAACTTACAAAGTGATCTCAAAGACTCTTATGACTATTATGAGTAGATTAAAACCAATCTTAGGAGACCTTATTGGGAAATTTCAAAACGCCTTTTGTTCGAGGGAGACAAATTGATACATGAGTAGTTGATGCAAGTTTATTAGCTCTTGTACACAAGAATGTGTCAGTAGACCTTGGCTCAATTGATGTACATGGAGGACTCTTCATGGGGATGATTACTAAGGTGGTAGCATGCTTGCTAACCAACCTAGGTGGCGTGTGAATTTGCACATGTCATGAGAGTTCTAGTTTTGTCAGAACTCATATCTTTATTGCTTTCCTAGTTTTACTTGTATTCGGAATCATGGTTTTGCCTACGTTCTTAAAACGATGGATTTTACATGATTCAAGGAGTCTAGAGAGTATAGGACTTAGGGACTTGTCCTAAGCCTATTAGGGTTCTTATTTATGTTTCCTACTAGGATTAGTCTATTTGTTTCCTACTAGGATTAGTATGGTTAAACTAGTATAAATAGGGTGTATGTAGTTCGAAGTTTAACATAGTGAATTAATAAGATTTCGTGAGTTTAAACTTGAGTGTTTATACAAATTCTCTTGATTGTTGATGGCTTTGCCTTTATATATTCAAAACCATTAGAATTATTCCTTGTGGTGGTTGTGCCTGTATCATTGAATAATCTAAGAACTATCCTGGTTCTTTGGTTCTTTATATTGTTCGAACATATTGATTGTGTTACTTAACTTCCGCACTTGTTATTTAGTCTTTTAGAAGATTAAATACATCATCTGGTATCAAAGCTTTGGTGACATCCATTGGAGGGATTCGAGCACTCATACTATTGCTCGAAAAAAATTTCCTCTAAGGGGGAGTAATAGATCTTCAAGAAACACTTAAAGATCCAATCTTTTTTCCAAGATTCTTAAATTTTCACAAAATTTCATCAAAGGACATCATTATAAGTTTTCAATTAGTGAAAGAAAATCATTCAAGATCCACAAAAACATCCAAAAACTCGAATCAAACACACATTGTTGTGATTACTTGGAGCACAAGTTTGGAGGCGTCCAAGCCAAATTCTGCTTGGCTAAAGTATGGATAGCGACCAAGGTGGAAGAGAAGGTGGTGAAGGGAGAGTCCCTAGGGGGCTAAACCTTTGAGCAAGCCCAAAACTTGCGTAGGAATAGGCAACTAGAAGACCTAACTACACGCATGAAGGAGTTGATGCGCATGGTGCAACATGGCATGCGTGACAATAGGCGTGCAAACTCTCCTAGTGCTGTTAGGAGTGCACGTACTAGCAACCATGAAGCTAGTTCTGATGAGGAGGCTACTCATCCATGCAATAGGCAACCACCAAGAGAGGATGATCGAGGCCTAAGACTTGACCTACCTGAGTTTGATGGCGCCATGAAGCCCGAAAAGTTCCTTGAATGGCTGCAAAGGATGGAAAGAGTCTTTGATTACAAGGACTATGATGATGCTAAGAGGTTCAAAGTGGCTATCCTTAAACTTACAGGGTATGCTAGCTTATGGTATGAGAATTTTAGGAACAAGAGGCGCAAGGATGGCAAGCCTAGACTACGTTCATGGGAGAAGTTGAAGACTAAAATGAAGAAGCGCTTCCTCCCTTCTGATTTCACACAAGATATGTTTCGCAAGCTTCAAGTTTTACAATAACACTCTCTAAGTGTTGATGAGTATGTGGTAGAGTTTGAGAGGATAGACATATTGTGTGATGTGGATGAGAAGGCCAAGCATAATATTGCTCGTTTCATTGCTGGTTTGGACAAGAAGTTAGCCAAGAAGGTTGATCTTCAACCCTACTAGAGTTTTGAAGAGGTGGTGCAAGTGGCCATGAGAGCTGAGAAGTATGTTAAGGCCAATAAAGCCTCAACTTTAAGCCTTTTGTGAAGCAAGGAGACAAACCAAGTGGTGGCGCCAAGAAGGAAGAAGGTAGTAGCTCCACTTCCTTTACTAAGTTCGACAAGTTCAAGGGGGATAAGGGGAAGTCTTCTACACTCTTAGCCACTAAGGAGGGGCGTATTTGCTTCAAGTGTAAAGTTTATGGACACATATTGAAGGATTGCCCTAATAATCGAGTGATGACATTAAGGGACATACAAGAGATTGATGTTGATTATGCTAAGGGAAGCTTTGAAGAAGAGCAGCATGATAGTGAGAAAGAGCATGATGAAGAGGCGACTTATGAGGTAGACTCATAACAGGAGCCAGTGTATGAGGGACAACAACTCATTGTGAGGTGTATACTCCACACACAACCAGCCCCTTTGGACCACACTCAAAGGGACAAGATCTTCTTCACTCGTTGCCTAGTGAAGCAAAGGGTATGTGATTTGATTATTAATAATGGTAGATGTGCTAATGTTGTCTCTACCACCCTTATTGATAAGCTACAATGGCCTTCTTCTAATCACCCACGCCTTACAAGCTAAATTGGCTTAGTGATGATAATGGCATCAAAGTAACAAAGTAAGCCTTGATTTTGTTCGAAATTGGCAAGTTCAAGGATGAGTTTTGTGTGATGTGTGCAACATGGATGCTTGTCATATCCTTTTGGGAAGACCATGGCAATATGATCGTTTTGTGAAGTATGATGGGCGTTCTAATGTATGCATTGCTACTGTGGAAGGTAAGAAAACAGCTTTGAAACCTTTGTCTTCCACTCTTACAAAGAAAGGCTCATTATCGGTGAGTGCTAAAGAGATTGAAAGGGAGTTGGAGGAAGTGAATGAAGGGTATCTCCTAATGGCACATGAAGTAGAAGGGGAGCAGCAAGAGTACAAGGTTCCTAAACACCTTGAGCATGTACTTGATGAGTATAGTGATGTGTTCCCTCAAGACTTACCTCCAGGATTACCACCTATTCGAGGCATTGAGCATCAAATTGACCTAGTTCCATGTGCCTATTTTCCTAACAAAGCTGCTTATAGATGCAATCCTCAATAGACACAAGAACTACAAAGGCAGATTGAAGAGTTGATGTCTAGAAGGTACGTGCGTGAAAGCATGAGCCCATGTGTCGTTCCTGCATTGTTGGTACCTAAGAAAGATGGTACTTGGCGCATGTGCATTGATAGTTGATAAGTCATATTCATATATTGTTTTTAGGTGCATTTAGGTTGCTTTTAGAGCATTTAGTTTCATATTTAGGTTCATTATTGCATTATATTCTTAAGTTATGTTTTTCTATTTCTATTCGGTATGTTTTCTTGTTTTTGATGAATTTCAGGCATTGAAGATGTATTTGAAGTATGATTAGCTAAAATTGAGGATTAGGAGCACTTGGAAATAAGCTACAATGAATAAGGATCGTATCGATATGTTATAGTACACGTTTGAGCAAAAACGAAGCAGAAAATCATTAGAAGAAATGTGAAAAAAGAGTCACGTCTACTCTTCTGATCATAACTTTTGATGTGATTCTTAAAATCGAGTAATTCCAGAAGATTTAGAAACTATACTTCAAGAGCTTTCCAACGATAGGTGGCACGCCCCGAGGAGACTTTTAGTCAAGGAGTTATGCCTTTCGGAAGATTGCACTGTTTCTGTTGGAATCTGCCACGCGTACGCACGGATCACTAATCCGTCCATTAATGATTTATTTAAGAATTTCCTTATCTTGTAAATGACTTTCCTAGTCATATTAGAAAAGAATATTATTTAGATTAGTTTTCATTCTTTTTCTCTCTCCTCCTCCCCTTTCACGTTATTTTTCATCTTCTTAGGTTTTAGTTTTCTCTCCTCTTTTTCTCTCTAGTTTTTAGTGAAAACCCTAGTTTTTATTCTTCATTAATTCATGAGTTTCTTTAGTTTCTTTCCTTGATTTATTTGATTATGCTTTTCTTTGTAGATTTAGATTTCAGTATTTATTTCATGATAGAGTAGTTTTTATATCTAGGGTTTGGGATTTCATGTTTATATGATATGATTATTGATTGATATTTATTCATGGTTTGATTAATTATTGATTTCTCTAATTGATTAGTGTTTTATTATTAATCTTGCAACCTGATCAATTATGTGATTAAATATTGCTAATATAGAGTCATAGATCGAGAGATAGTACTCTTTAGAGGCTTACCTATAATTAGCAAATCTGATTATGTTGAGCGACCGTACTAGCATATGTTGATTTGAGAGCGTTAATGCCTGAACAAGGATTAACCTGTGCTCTAGATATCTGATTGATTGAACTATTGATGATATTTTGATAGATTATAGTTATAAACATGGTGAACCATTACCCTAGATACTTTTTAGTTTGATTTTCGTAGTTTGATTAGTTTAGAACTTTAATTCAATTATTCCTGATTTTGTTTAGTTTCTCCATATCTTAGAAGCTAGATTAAACGACCATCTCTCTGTGGATTCGACCCTACTTACCCTACTACATTGTTAGAAGGTTTTTCAGGAATTATCTTTGGCGGGTGTACGACAGCCTATCAATAGTAGGGCTGTTAACAACATAACCATTAAGTATCGTTTTCCTATCCCTAGGTTGGATGACTTACTTGATGAATTACATGATTCCACTATCTTCTCTAAGATTGATTTGGGGAGTGGTTACCATCAAATCATAATGAGAGAAGGAGACGAGTGGAAAACAACATTCAAGACTAAGATGGGACTATATGAGTGGCTTATCATGCCATTTGGACTTACTAATGCACCTAGCACCTTCATGAGATTGATGAATGAGGTGTTAACACCCTTCTTAGGCAGATGTGTGGTGGTTTACCTTGATGATATACTTGTATATAGCAGGAGTGTGGTGGAACATCTAACACACCTAAGGGAGGTCTTTGAAGTGTTGCGCCAACAAAAGCTACATGGGAAGCTTGAGAATTGCTATTTTCTAGCTCCTAGTGTTACATTCTTGGGCTATATTGTCTCCAAATATGGCGTTTCAGTTGATCCATCTAAGGTAGAAGCAATCAAGGGTTGGCCTATTCCTTCCACTATTTCTGAGGTATGTTCCTTTTATGGTATAGCCTCTTGTTATAGAAGGTTTTTATGCAACTTTAGTAGTATTGTGGCCCCTATGACTGAATGTATCAAGCAAGGTAAGTTCACATGGACCAAGGCAGCTCAACAAGCTTTCGACACCATTAAAGACATGTTGTTCAATACTCCTATTCTTGCCCTTCCAGATTTGACTCAACCTTTTGAAGTTGAATGTGATGCTAGTGGAATTGGGATTGGAGCTGTGTTGATACACAAGAAGCGTCCTATTGCATACTTTAGTGAGAAGTTGAGTGGTGCTAAACTCAATTACTCTACATATGATAAGGAGTTCTATGCAATAGTTCGAGCACTTGACCATTGGAGTCACTATCTTCGTCCAAGTCACTTTGTGCTTCACTATGATCATGAGGCATTGAAGTATATACATGGACAGCAAAAGTTAAACCCTAGACATGCTAAATGGGTGGAGTTTTTACAATCTTTTAACTTCTCTTCTAAGTATAAGGAAGGCAAGGCAAATGTGGTGGCAGATGCTTTGTCTAGAAGGCACTCTTTACTTGGAGTGTTAAGTTCAAGACTCATTGGGTTTGAGTTGGTGAAGGAGTATTACAAAGAAGATGAGAAGTTTAGGGAGATATTCGAAGCATGCTCCAAAGGATCACATGGTACATATGTGCTTCATGATGGTTTCATTTTCAAAGGGGAAGACTATGTATTCCTACTTGTTCTATTCGTGAGCTTTTGGTGAGGGAGACTCATGGTGGGGGTCTAGCTGGTAATTTTGGAATGAACAAGACTTTGGCTATTCTACAGGAGCACTTTTATTGGCCAAAGATGCAAGGTGATGTTTAAGGGGTTATCTCAAGGTGCGCTACATGTAAAAAAGCCAAGAGCACTTTTCACCAAGGTTTGTACACTCCTCTACCTATTCCTAATGGTCCTTGGGAAGATGTGGATATGTTATTGTGGGATTGCCTAGAACACAAAGGGGCAAGGATTCGATCATGATGGTCATTGATAGGTTCTCTAAGATGGCACACTTTGTTCCTTGTCACAAGACTGATGATGCTTCAAAGGTAGCTGATTTGTATTGTAAGGAGATTATTCGACTACATGGTGTTCCTAAATCTATTGTGAGTGATAGGGATACTAAATTCATGAGCTACTTTTGGAAGACACTATGGAAGCTCCTTGGTACAAAGTTATGTTTTAGTACTTCACACCATCCTCAGACTGATGGACAAACTCAAGTGACTAATAGGACTTTAGGCGCCTTACTTAGAGGTTTGGTTAGTAAGAGTACCAAGGATTGGGATGTGAAGCTTGCATATGTTGAGTTTGCTTATAATAGGTCATCCACTTATGCCACAAGATGTTCTCATTTTGAGGTTGTCTATGGTACTAACCCTAGGGTGCCTATTGATCTTATTCCCTTCCCTAGTGATGAAATATATCATGTGGATGCCAAGGAGAAGGCGCAAGCAATGTTGAAGCTTCATGCACAAGTCAAGGCTAGAATTGAGAAGGTGAACACCAAATATCAACAACTAACTACCAAGAATCGAGTACAACGCATGTTCAAGGTTGGTGATTTGGTTTGGTTGCACTTAAGGAAGGAAAGGTTCCCAGGCCTTCGAAAGAATAAGCTTATGCCACGTTCAGATTGTCCTTTCAACATCGTAGAGAAGATTAATGACAACGCCTTCAAGCTTAACTTACCTAGAGACTACAATGTAAGTGCCACTGTGAATGTGGGGGATTTGGCTCCATATGTCCATGATGATGATATGGCTTAATTGAGGTCAATTGTTTCTAAAGAAGAGGAGGATGATACAGGAGTAGTTGATGCAAGTTTATTAGCTCTTGTACACAAGAATGTGTCAGTAGACCTTGGCTCAATTGATGTACATATAGGACTCTTCATGGGGATGACTACTAAGGTGGTAGCATGCTTGCTAACCAACCTAGCTGGCGTGTGAATTTGCACATGTCATGAGAGTTGTAGTTTTGTTAGAACTCATATCTTTATTGCTTTCATAGTTCTACTTGTATTAGAAATCATGGTTTTGCCTACATTCTTAAAACGATGGATGTTACATGATTCAAGGAGTCTAGAGAGTATAGGACTTAGGGACTAGTCCTGAGCCTAGCTATTAGGGTTCTTATTTATGTTTCCTACTAGGATTAGTCTATTTGTTTCCTACTAGGATTAGTATGGTTAAACTAGTATAAATAGAGTGTATGTAGTTCGAAGTTTAACATAGTGAATTAATAAGATTTCGTGAGTTTAAACTTGAGTGTTTATACAAATTCTCTTAATTGTTGATGGCTTTGCCTTTATACATTCAAAACCCTTAGAATTATTCCTTGTGGTGGCTGTGCATGTATCATTGAATAATCTAAGAACTATCCTGGTTCTTTGGTTCTTTATATTGTTTGAACATATTGATTGTGTTACTTAACTTCCGCACTTGTTATTTAGTCTTTTAGAAGAGTAAATACATCACAAATGTCAGAAAATTGTCTTAATGTGCATGAGGTCTTGAACTAGGTAAAAAGAGAAAGAAATGAAAGGAAATCTTTATGCAGCTATACTAAAGGTTGATCTAAGCAAAGCCTATGATAGAATTAGATGGGATTTTGTCGAAGTTATCCTTACAAGAATGAACTTTCCTGCTATTTGGAATTTTCGATCAATTGAATAAAGCAATGTATTACAACAGTCTCCTATTTTATTCTCATCAACATAGAGCCAACAAGATTCTTCAACCTTTCAAGGCAAGGTGATGCACTTTCCTCTTACCTCTTTATTTTGTGCATGGAGGTCCTTTCCACAAATCTCATGGATGCCCAAAACAAAAAAAAGAAATTATTGGTCTCAAAATCTGAAACACAACCCCTTCTCTCTCCCATCTATTTTTCTTCAAAGGCCTTCTCAAACACACTTGGAAACTAAAAGAGCCCATTGGAGATTTCTGTACCAAATCAGGTGAAATGGTAAATTTTGAAAAAATCCCATGTTATATTTAGCCCCAACACTCTGAGAAGATTTCTGTCTATTCTTAGAAAATTCTTGGGAGTAAGAAACACTTGGCACTTATCTGGGTTGTGAAATAGATGTTGATGGAAGGAAAACCGGTGCTCTAAATACCATTTTCTAACAAAATTGTGTACAAAATCCAATCCTGGAAGTTTGTCAATATGTCTCCGGTAAGAAAAATTCTCCTCTTCAATTCTATCTTTACTTCCCTGGCCTCCCACATTCTTTCCATCTACATTCTCCCTGTTACACTTTTGGATAAGATTCCCTCAAAACTTCTTAAATTTTGGTGCTCATTGACCAAGAAGCCTACCTATTGGAGAAAGAAAAGTCTACTCGAACGCCATAAAATAATGGAGGTTTAGGGCTAAGGAACATCTCAAATCAAAATATTTCTCTCCTCTTCAGCCAAGCCTGGAAGATTCACCCTAGAACAGATTCTCTTATCCACAAGTTGTATATTGCGAAATACAAAACAGACTCGTTATCAGCAAACTAATCTAATAAACCCCCCACTAACGCTTCGTATGCTTATAGAAGCTTGTTCAAAGCAGCTCTGCATCTAAGAAAGGGGTTTAATAGGAGGGTAGGTAATGGGTTGTCTATCGACGCAAGACAAGAGGTTTGGATTGGGAAGGAAGTTATAACCCTTAAAAATCCCTTAAACCCTAATTTCGCAAACCTCAAAATTGCGGATCTGATCAATCATTCAAATTGGGATACTAATAAAATCTGGAACCTTTACGGCAGAGAGAACGCTGAGAAAATTCTTACGACTCATATCGCCTTACAAGAAGAAATCAACTTTGAGTGGATCCACACAAAAAATGGAAATTATTCAACTAAGACAGGGTATTGGTTACTTCAGAACAAAGACTCTTGTCCATCACTTTTGAAAGTCTCTTTGGAAAGCCTAAAATTTTCCAAAATGGAAATCGTTTGTTTGGAGGATCGTGAATAAAGCTCTCCTTGCAGCTCATGACCTCTTAAAAAGGAATATTTTAGTCTTTCCTCTTTCTAAATTTGTGGAGAAAAAGATGAGAATTTGGAACATCGTTTTAGAGATTGTCATTTCACCAAGAAAATTTGGATGACCATAATGGGAATCAGATGCATCAACAACCCAAACATAAAGATCGATGATTGGATTCACAAATTTCTTACTCTCCTGGAAAAAAAAGATGAATGACATGAGAATAATTCTTGGGAGGTTGAGGACTTCGTTATCACTCTCTGGAGCATTTGGTTAAATGGCAATGAGATAACCTTTAGAAACGTGAATCCTAACCCACTTAGAATCGTTCAACTTTTCAACGATCATAGAGTCAGGGTCAAAGATTTTCAGGAGAAGAACCTCCCTACAACTGATCCTCCTTCTCAACCTCTACTGACCAATCATAAACCACGTCTCTATTCCCCTCCTGGGAGCAAGGCTCATTTCCGCCGTCGCCTATCACAACTATTTTGGTAGATAGTTCTTGCGAGAAGAATAAATACAACAACAATTCCTCAGCAGCAATAGCTTAGATTAATGAGAGAAACAAGAGCAAGCTTAGCCAAAGAAGGATTTTTGCAGTCTTGCCTTCCCTTCCCAAACCGAAGCATATGCAGTCTTGGATGCCCTTAAGACAATGTGGATTCAAACTTTCTGCTCATTAAAACTGACAAGGAAATCATCCGAGCTCTTAAGGATCCTCACAAGGCAGATAAATATATTATACCTATAGTCATGACTATTAAAGCTTTGGCTAACTCCTTATTTTATTTTACTCTTAAAACAGTTTCTAGAACGGAAGTGAGCCTGTCTCATAATCTCGCCAAGGAAACTAGGAAAAACCGTTAATTTGTTTTATACTTCTATCAATCAAACGCTGGGTTGAAGCCGGCCTCCCCTTAAACTGCATTTAAATGTCATAAAAGCTTTTCACAGTGGAACTTTGGCCCTGGTAACTACGAGAGAGAAGCTTTGCAGAAAAATTTCCTTGAAGTCATTTCCATCCTATATGTAAATGACAAGTCCTTCCCTCTGAAAATATTGATAATAATTGGACTAATTCAGTGTATCATGTAATTCTGCTTAGTGTGCGACTACACTTGTCAGAAATAAAGATGACCAACTTTTCTATGTTTCCTTTTTCTTTTTTTTAGGAGGTAGTGAAATTCAGCTCCAACATAACATCCAAGACTAGACAAGCAGCGACTCAACCAATAATTGGCTATTACATGCATGGTCGACGATCCAAACAAGGGTCAGGGGTATATCTCGAGCTTTTCTTAACAGCAACTAAGTTCCCTTTCCTTGTTGGATTTGCTGAAGCAAAGCTGCAGCAAGTTGCAAAGTTGCTTGTAGGCGTTTCTGCGGATCAGCTTCCCCATCATCTTGTGTATTACTCACATTCACAATCTCCTGACTCACTTGAGTTCCCACTGGAGCAGCATGCGGAAATGCCCGCACGTTCTCTTGACTCGCCTGAGTTCCCACTGGAACAGCATTAGAGAATGCCCGCACATTCGCTGCTTGCAGTAGTGGTTGCTGCTGCAGCTGACTAAGCAGAGATGGTGACATGTCAGAGGAGACCTGATTTGTTTGTGGAGCATTGTATCTGGGGGGAACTCTTGACAGGCTCTCAGGCTGATGTCCATTAAGACCAGTTGATCTATATACACCAGTGGCGGATGAAGAAGAGTAGTTTGTATTTTGTGTCTGCAGCGGCCCACGAAGAGAGGATGCCACATCAGCATGCTGCTCTTGTTGTAAACCACTCAGACTCATAGGTACAGAGGACGGAAGTTTGTATTCATGGAGAGATGTTTTGCTACCACTAGAATATGAGGTACCACCATCATAGTTAACCCTACTGAAGTCTGGACCACCCCTCTCACAAATGGAATTACTATAGCCTTCAGAGACAGGCAAAGGGTGCAATACTGAATCCCGAGAAACAGGGTGACTATGTTGAAAGTCAGGTCTGTTCTCCATGCGATACGGGATGCTTCCGCTTCCATGACCATAAGCTGGAAACTGTGATGGAGCTGAAGTTATGGAGTTTCCTTGTAAATTCGAACTATTGACTCCTGACTTTTCCATGCTTGAGAAAGATGCTGGCATAGGAGAAGGACCAGATGGCAATTCAAATTTCCTATATGATGCATCATGTGGATAAATTAGACCTTTATCATTCTCATTCTCTGAAGGATGAGAAACTAAGTTAGGACTAGCAGGTTCTAAACTTAAAACAACACCAGATATACTTAGCTTCCCAGCTACTTTGAGTACATTCTGAGAGAAATCTGAAGGAGGAACAAGAAATAAGGTGTTCCTATCATCCAACTTAGCAACTGCAGCTCGCTGCTTGTCACCAAGATAATGCATAAATTCATTATAATAACCCATATCAGCATCACTGGCAGCAACAAAAAATACAACCCAAGAACAGGCAGCCTGATAGTAATGCTTTGCAAGCATATCAAGCCCAGTCCGTGCAGTGCAATCAAGGAACTCTGGCCTGCAGCAAAACACTTGTCACTGAGCTACCACAAGACAATGGGGATACATGGGTGAAGATAGAAATTCACAAGCATAGACTTTTCCATGCACGTAACTATGTAAATCATTTTGGCCAATTTAGTTTTTTCCATTAGAATGGCTATTTAATGCAACTTCTGGAATGAAAAAAAAATAGACAATAAAAAGTATATTTGCCAAGTACGATGTAAAAAATCTGATACACTTTATCAAAATATTTCCTGAAGTTAAGTAATGGCGTCAAATTGTCAATAGTCCTAGTTTTATGGCGGCACTTCCTCTACTCCACTCCCCCTACCCACCACTGTTATTCTTATTTTCTTGTTCTATTTTATTCTTAATCTAAACAGGAAATGGAACTTCGAAAAAATCAAACAAATTATCGCTGCTGGGTGTGACATAGCAATTAGTGAGATATATCAACGCATATCCTGATATGTTGAGTATATAAAAAAATATCATTACTAAGCTGCCTCTCAGTTCCTATCCTACTTTCCAGTGATACTTCCTCTCCTCCCCACCCCCACACCCGCGCCCCTCCCCCCCCCCCCCCCAAAAAAAAAAAAAAAAACCATTTCCTTTTTTTTAAGAAAAAAAAAAGAGCAGAACAGGTCATGGCAGTGACAGAGACACAGCACTAGCTCAGATATGCAACTTCGGGAAGTCTTGAAGTGGGGTTTGCACTTACAATATGATATCCATGACTTTTCCAACAGGAAAGCAACGTGCTCGGCAAACAGGTGTTCCTCCCTTAGCTATTGTACCTTCCCATTTCCATTCTTTTCGTCCTGGTTGATGGAACTCAGAGGTGGTCCTCTTCCACTCAACTGGCATTGATGACAAAGTGTTAGGAGGTGACTGCAAATTATCATGAGATGATCTCCAATTGTCATGCCTATCCTCTAAAGAACGATTGAAGTTCAAAGGATTCTCTGGTTGTCTATTATATGGAAGTGGCGGCCTGGACTCATCTGCTAAAGGAAGTTCAGGAACAACCCCAGGGAAAACATGCTTATCCTGTTCTACATTATGCAAGGGATATTCAGGAAGCTCGTTCTCATGAGAAAAGGAGCCGATCTTCAATTTCTTTGCTCCACGATAGCTATAAGTATCCTCTGGCAGGTCCCATGGATCTTCTGGAAGTGGACTTCTTCTTCGAAACTCTCGAGGAGAAAATTCATGAGTGTGAGAACTTTCATCTCTAAAAGGACTCCTCAAATATCCCTGCATTCCTTGTGGCAGGCCAACATCTGGCCCAGGTTCATGGAATCTCCTCTCTTCATACAAACCACCTGAATGAGTGCACAGGGACTCCTTTCTACTGAAGCTCATTCTTTCAGGATCTCTATATTCCTCCATGTTTGGGAAATGTGGAGCCCTGATGCTGGGATCTTCAAAATCTCCAACATTCCTATCAGGCCATAAGTTGTCAGAAGATCCAGCCTGTATAGTGGACTTAAAATGTGGCGAAGGTGGCCCATTGTGCCCCATAATTCGCCTCCCACCAGTAGATGAATCATGATCTTTCCTAGCAAAAGAAATATGCACACGTGGATTTCCAAATAACTTTCCTTGGAGAGTTTCTTTTGCCCTACAAGCTGACGCTAGATTCCTGAATTGGACAAAAGCGTAAGTACGACCTGGAAAAGCAGTTATCTTCTCAATATCTCCAAATGGAGAAAAAGCTTTCCTCAAAATTGTGTCATCCACTTTCATGAATGATGGGAATCCTATCCATAGAATTTCGCTTGGATGGTCTGAGCCACGTTCATTTGTCCTCGAACTATCAGGCAAATATTCATCAGGACTAGCATGACGCTTTCTAGATTCCCTTGGTGAATATGCTGAACTTCTGCTTCTTGGAGGTTGCAACTCATCTCGATATTGCAAGTACAGTTCATCACGTGAAGGAGCAGATGATTTGTCCTGGGATTCAGATTCTTACTTAATTAAATTACTTGTATCATGCAAGGAAACATGGCATTAAGCTTACAGTACGCAATCTGGAAAATGTTACAGTACGAGGACAGCCTGAAATAAGTGCACATATATAGAAAGGTCAATCATGGATTGAAATTTAATGTTTTTTAGGAAATACCAGCTTTCTTCATCTTAAGAAACAAAAGGTGTCAATATTTTCTTTTTTTGACTAGTGGTATCATTTTGTTCCTAACCAGCTAAAGCTAACTTGTCTTGGTGGAGTGAATTGACTACAAAGAAAAGAACCACATAAACAACAAGAATCATCTTCAGAATTTCTCCCATGCTTCAGACGATTATAATTCAACGTAATTTATGAACTACGGAACAGCACATAAAATGACAATTCATATAGGTATCAGCTCTAAAGGCTAATCTACTAAAACTATTACATGAGTGACAATAATGCAAAGAAGACTGGAAAGACAACTTGCCACAAAGAATAGGCATAAGAGCTATTAGAGGGAAGAAAATAGAAAAACTACGGAAGGTTAAAAAAAGCAGAGAGGTAAGTAACTGTCACAGCAGCAAACAAATCCTCAGGCTATCAGATGAACAAGCTTGTAAAGAAGCCAATATATTTTTATACCACTGCCCCCAAAACAGAGGACTCAGACATTTTCAAAACAGATAGAAGATAAGCCTTGCCGAGATGTGTATATGTCACAGATGTGCATCAACACCAAGGAAAAGATGCATGCAGAACTATGTTAATTGCTGACGTCATTGCCAGATATAGTTACAAAAATCAAGATCCAATAGCTCGGTACTTGAGATGTAACTTCTCATATCCATGTAAATACAGGTCAGCAATTCATGTAAAGATTATCCCGAGCTATTCCTTATGCACATAATGAAGCTTGACCTCTCAGCACCCAAACACACACCCCATCCTAGGGACAAATGAAAAAGGCTGAAAGCAAACTAAAATGAACATAAAATTTCATCTACAGCATGGCAAAATAACTGGGTAAAGTTCTATCGTGGTTCGTTCAAGGACAGTATCAGAAACACAAAGAACTATTTATAGTGTATGTCAGGCATGAATACAAAAGATTACAGCTGTCATGCTTTGAAATAGATATATAGACCACGTAAAACATAGAAAAGTCCCACCAACAAGATCTTGTATGCAAAACAAGATAGTTCACAAAGAAGAAATCAGATGAGATGAACCAATTAGAAATTAGCCTTCAAGCTTATCTAAGCATAAGAAGAACCAAGATCCGAAAATGAGGAAGTACAAAGCAAATAAGCGACAAGGTACCTCTAAGAAGGTAGATTACATCTACTCCCTCCGCTTCACAAATACTTACTCGTACTTTTTACGTTTGTGGAAGTAAAACTTTGAGCATTAAAATCTTTAATTATGTATTAGTATAAATCATAAAAGATTGCTATTTTGAAAAAAAATATTGAGACAAATTAAACAAGATCCCACATGACTATTTTTTCTTGCATATGAAGCACTAATGATGGTCAAAGTGGTGAAGAAGAATAGTGACAAAATACAAAGTGTAACCATTTTATGAAACGAAGAGCGTATAAGGTATTATACTCTAAATAGTTAACAAAGAAGTCTGGACAAAATACAAAGTGTAACCATCAATCTGCTTTAATATCATCTTCCACATACATAAAACAAAAGCATCAAACTCCACTCCATGGTGAACATTGTCATACTAAATTTGCAAAAGAAGTCTGGACGAGATTATGAGAATGGTGGTCCAAGATGTTTATGGTAATATAGAAGCATATAATATAAATAGCTTTTGCGCGCTTTCCAGAATTTCTAAATGGTAGCCTTTGTTTCTTGAACATGCTTCAGAGGCCATTGCTGTATGTAGGCCTGTTAAAAAGCCTGGGAACAACATTCAGAAATTTTTGCTCAGCGGTGAGGCAAAACTAGATATAGTATATGGTTCCATGTACATGGGATTAGTTAACAGCAGGAATCAGCAGGAGTCAACTTTGTTCTGAAAGCTCTCATGTTACTCAAATAACAGAACCTAGTTGCACAACTTCTTTACTTCCTTCACTTCATCTTTTCTAAAGATACCCATATTCCTCACAGTTTAGGACAAATCAGCTTTTCTTGCCAAAGAAAGCAGGAAACTAGCCGAACAATTGCACAGAGTTTCAGGAGATAAGTTGTTATTGGGTTATCAATTGTTATTACAATGGCAAAGTAGATGTGCAGTGGGCTACTTTAATTAAAGAAGGTCGATGGGAATTAAAAATAGAAGTTGCGGGAGAAACAACAAGTGCTCAAACTAATTGTGAGACAGATGGAAAAAGAAAGTGTTCAGCTTAACTAAGGTGGGACAGAGGGAGTATAAAGCATCCTAGTGCTGATGTATGCATCTCAATGACACAGGATTAAAACACCATATTCCAGTAACAAGAAGCACAAAAAAATGCTAAACATATAAGTGCATTCATTATCAAGCCGCGATAGAACTAACAAAAGAAACTATGCCTCCACCTCCTCCTTTCTTCTGACATCAATGTTATTCATTCTATTGAAGACCCTGATAGAACAACATTAATATGAAGATAAAAGGTAAATCAGATTTCGAGTAGATGGGAAAAAAAGAAAAAGGGCTATATGAATTTATTATGATCCGTCAATAAAAAATCTTTCTCTTGAATTGTAGCATGTTAAATTTAAAACTGTTGTAAGAAGTTTAGTCCATATAACATAACAGAATGATCTTATCTGTATACATTAGTATTCCACACGAAACTATTAATGATTTGACACCAAAACCAGCTTCAACAGTTAAATGGCAATGTATACAAGGTTCTCTTGATGTTATAACAATTAAGGGAATAACAAAACTTATGCCACTGCAGATAAACAGAGCTTGTATTGGTAGAAACGAGAACCAAGGCATTCAGGCTTTGACAGATGAGAAACTACTGGTCACAAAAATTCTAACGAAATCGTGATTTGCATAATTCACAACATTGAGTGAGATTATCCTACTGCCTATAATCAAAATAAGAGAAGCCATACACAGAAACCACATATGTTACCCAGACTCTTCAATCATCCCAAGTACAACACTTCTAGATAGGGGCTAGTTACATGGACTCTTCAATTCACCTCAGATACCGTGTCAGATCCTATATCACCGGTATCTAGATAGGGGCTTAATTTCACATCTTGTACTCCAATTTTCAGATAGACACATCATTATTTAGACCCATAGTTTGGTACAGAAGATACAATGTGAAAAGCAGAAAAGAAGAAGAAAGGTAACTGAAGCTAGTAATTATGCTTGCATTTGGGCGGATTGAGATAATTTTTTAAGAAGTTTTCTGTCCAACTATAAGGATCAGGGACATGTTTCCATATTTTTGCTCCATGATGTATTAAACACTAAGATGTTACTTGTTGATGACACTTGTACCACAGTTTGGTACAGCGCTTACACAACTTTTTGGAAGCACCTTAAAAATCATCACAGAAAAAAAAAACCAATATGGCCTATCCTCATAGAAAAGATCCAACATAACCTACACTATACAGAATACAGACAAGTTGACTTGGAGGACTTGGACAAGGTAGAGAGGACATCATATACTTTGCCAATAACAAGTGTACTATACTACTCAAGTGTCAAAGTCCACAAGTCTCCTTGAGAGGGAATATCATCCTCAAAGAAGAGCACCAGATATCCACAAAGCTGGTGCAAGTAGATACATATACATATACAAATACCAGCTAGGCAAAATTAAGTGGATATGTATCAATGCCAAATGCTTTCCTGCACAAGTGACACATGCATAATAAATATTTTGATTCAAATGAAAAACTTATTCCAAATTCAAACTATAGTTCAGTCTTTTTTCAGAGATATCAAACTCGAAACATGTGTTTCTTTGCAACAGCACAATTGTCTTGTAGGGTTCTTTTATATAAAGCACCGCAGGACTATACTTATTTAAGGTGAAGAAAAAAATTATATTTGCTTAATGTCTTCCAAGACATTTCATAGTTTGTTTGGTTTATAGGAAGGTTAGTAGTTTCTAAGATAAGTTCATTTGCTTTGATTTATGCCTGTGACTGTGATCTACTTAGTAACTTTATTGCTAACATGTAAAAGGTACGTATGAGGCAACTTCACATCCCGAAAGACAACAGAACAGGGACAACCATGGTTAGTCTTGTATTCTGTATCATTTTCTCAAGAGGATATTATCTTTTATCTAAAAGTTCAATAGTAGCTGCCAGCTTCATCCAGCTTCGGGAGTTGAGATGATATAAACTTGTGGAGTTCTTTCCATTTACTTAAACATAATGAAGCATATAATATCTGCAAACCTAGACCAGTTTGTGAGGGATACAAACATTATTTCAGAAATATTATAATAGGTGTAGTCCAGTATTTTATATAGAACACCACCATAGAATTTTCTTTAGCTGGTTATTTGGTCAGAGAAAATGATATAATTTTCTCTGACCAGTTTGTTCCTGTGGTTTGTATCTGCCATAAGAGAGAGGGGTACTTCACCATAAATTATTGTGCTCAAATTCAAAAAATTGGGGTAGTTTATATTGTATGCAAATGCTTTTTGGATATCAAGTCCTCATTTCTCGGACCCTGTTTCTCTCTTCTAGCTCAGAAAAAAAAAAGAGCGCGTAGTAACTATTGAGGTTCATCCAGATTGAGTTGGTGAAAGGATGAAACTTCTTGAGTTCTTTATGTGCAGCCATCCATCTCCAGGAAAGTACAAGCAACCCAACATTTAAATTGGACCAGCTTAAAAGCCTTGAATTATGGGGTTGAGAGAATAAAAGGAGAGCCATGTTTCAGTATTAAGTGGCACAATGAAGAAAGTCACTGATGTTGATTGTGAATATTCATACACAGCAACAGTGACAGCAATACGGGACCTCCTTTTCACAAGAACAGAATAAATGCTATGTACATGATAGTTGTGCAAACCTTTGAGGTGTCTTTATTAAACCGAATTCCTCATGGATGATCAGTGCATAAATGGAGCTGTAACTATTGCAAAAGGTGCATGTTCAGTGCTGTAAGGTTCCGAAATGGTTTAATTACTTTAGTATTGTCAAAGAACAGTTCAGATAAAGATGTGAGTTGATTGTCAATAATATCAATGCAACACACATTCAGTATAATCAATCCTCTAGTGTTATATGTGATTACATGTGTATGAGAATGCTGCATCACTGGATCCATAATGATTTGCTGTTAGATTGACATCAGGTGGAAAATGTAACTGCCAAGATAATCAATTGAGTTAACAATATTATGGCTCAAACTTTAACAGGGAAATCCAAGAAGGGTTGAGCTCTGTCGACAGGTTATGTAGCTTTCCCACAGATTTTTTAAACGGTCTTCATAAGTCAAAATGTTGAACACGGCTAATACTTTTAAGTTATAACCTATTATCTCAAGTTTAAGGTTAAACAAGTTGAGATGACACTTGAACCAGAAAATCAAGCTGATAAATCTCAATTATTATAAACTGGCCTTTTTGATATCAAACGCCTGCTTAGGGTCTGTTCTCAACTTAAGTTTAATAAACGTAATTTACATTTTTGCTCAACTTAACTTCTTTTTGCTCAACTGATCTTGTTTTGTGCTGAATTTAAACTATTTTAGCTGAACTTATGCTCAACTTAACTTATTTTCAAGTTTTTTTTGCTGAACTTAACTTACTTTTTGCTTAACTTTAGCTTATTTTTATTAATCTTAACTTATACTTCTGCTGCTCCAATATTATTTTAACACTTGCCTCTGGCAAGAAGATTTAGGAGGGAGTTGAAACTTGAAAGTGGGGTATTGCGTTAATATTTATGTTAAATTAAGGAGAACGAAAAGTTGTTTAGTGTAAGTGGTCTCATGTAGGTATATCTTTTTTTCCATGTATGGAAGTGTTGCATTAATATAAGAAACTAGTAAAAAAGGTAAGTGTTGCAATAATTTTGGAGCAGAGGAAGTATATGTTGAAAACGAGGTATTTTGGTGAGCTTGACTTGATTTTGCTGAATTAGATTTATTATTGCTTAGTTAGAATAAAATAGAGGAGAAAGACCCTTAGTCTCATTTTAAAATTCCAGACAAGTCCATTTTAGCATCAGTATTGGGCACTTCAGCTCGTATGATTAAGCTTTATTACAGCCTTGGATACTAACTCATCACGACCACAGACATAGCATGGAGGATGCCAAGTCATTTTGATAATTTGAGTTGTCTAATACTTGTTCCATTTCAAATGGAATAGAAAGTTCACTACTCTTAAATTTTAGATTAATATAAACTCTAGTGAATTGGGTCATCCTGTCAAAAATGGATCATGAACCTGCATTAACTTCTCATTCTTTGTGAAGAAACACATAGTCATGACGAATTGGATGGAGTGTCATTTGGAATCAATATTTTCCCCACCAGAAGGGTTAGGAATAGCATAAAATGAGCCTCACTCCACCTACCTACTTAGTGTGAGATTCTGCATTAGTAATATTTATGTTAATGTTATGCTGTCTCATTTCTGGCTATAATATATAGAATCACATATGATTGTCGTTGATGTTCCCATGCTCTGAAATCAAAGGAGATCTTTTCTATATCTCCAAAAATAGATTCTAACCAGCAAAACCTAATATGTTTGACATGCTTGTGTCTAGGGTCAGATGGATCATTTATCATCTCTTTTGAAACACATTGACTATTACACGTATTTCTAGGGGAGTTATAACAAAAACAAGTCGAAATTCAAAGATATATCATCCTCCACCTTTGAATTGTGCCACTTTAGGTTCCACTTTTTTCTTCACCAACAAAGATGCAAGACAGAAGAACATTGTTGAACCATCGAATTAAAATTGTATCATTGGTGAACCACGAGCAATCGCAATGACGTACACCCATGACCCAAAGTATAATAGGCCATCTCACAAAAAATTAAATTTGTTTACGTTAGTTTTAACTCCATAATACTGGTAAATCTGAATTAAATATAACCCCTAAGCTCGTTTTGAGAATAATGAAGCCCCAACAAAATATTAGTTTACAGAAGAATAGGGGCATTTATTCTTGGAACGAAGATACACTACTAGATAGGTAGATTAGCTCCTGATACTAATAACTTTAAAAAGTGAAAAAAGCTGAGTTTGTTGTCAGTATTAGCCAAAAGAAACAATCCCCATTGATAGACGAGAGATGTGTTTTTTCCTTCTTACCTCTTCACAATGACATTAACTTACAAATACCAGAGACACATTAAATGCTAATATCACTCTGATACTGCTGCTGTTAAATGGATCCTTCGGCTAACTATCTACTGGTGCTTTCAGGGTTTATACTTCATAGCATATTTGATAATACTATACTATACCCAATTAAATTTATTATCAAACTTTAGAAACTGCTGATTCTGTTACACCCCTTCAGCTGTTGAAGGTGCATATGCCAAAGGTTATAACTAACTTATGCAGTTATGCTGCATGCATTCAGCTCTTTCGAGTATTTCACATCACCTTGGTGTGCGCAAGTGTCTATGGACATGAATTTGGCAAAGATTTCCAAGAGGAAGTTCAGAATGGCTGCGACCAGCAACCAACATCGGTTGGAACACTGGATAATTGTGACATCTCTAGAGCCCACAAACCAATTACTCCAAATAGTTATTCCTTTTTGCGTTAAAAACCAAATCAATTTTCATATTCGAGCACCAGCGTTGCCTCCTTGGTTTAAAAATTGGCCAAACCAATGGGCTTCTTTGATTTACTTCTAGCCAATATACATCATCATAAAGGAAGGTCATAATTTTCAGTGAAATTTTTGTTTTCTTATCATAATTTACTCGATTATCTTCATTTTGTAATACTAAGGATCATTCATTCCAGACAGAAAAAGAAAAAAAAAAAAAAAGAACTACGTACATAATTGTGCTAAACTTTCTCAAGTTGGCAAAAATCCATATATTCATATTAAACTGTAATTGAAGTAGTACATAAACACAATGTGAAGACACAAAGCCGGCAACGAATGACCAATATTACCAAAACATTAAAGGGTAGACAAAAGAAGAAACTAACCGACTTGGCAAACTCAATCCTAAGAGGCATGCCTGCAAGACTAAACCCCTGAAGCGAGTGTAAGGCCGCCCTTGCATCCTCTTCTCTCATAAAGTTGACAAAGGCATAACTTCGCCCCGGATGACACGCAACGTTTTCGAGCTCTCCAAATCGAATGAAGTGATCAACAATTGTAGATTGATCAATGTGGTGTGACAAATTCCCCACCCATAAATGCCGAGAAGGCGGGTTCTTGGCACGAGCCGACTTATTACTTTCTCCGAAACGGGACGAAGACGATGAAGCATGATGAGGTCGCTCATGATGCTGCTGCTGTTGCTGCTTCTGCATATGATCTCTCCGTGATTGGTCCCTTCCAACTCTCCCACTCTGCACAAGTTCAGTTCAATCATTAAAATCAAAACCAAGAGTACAATCAAGTAACTGGTAATATAAAAGAATGGGTAGCAATCAAATTGAAGGGAAGAGAGAGAAACCATTGTAGCTTCTTGGATTTCTTCCCGTTATCGCAGAGGATTTCAAATTTGAAGGTGGAAGGAGTTTCAAGACTGATTTTGAAGTTGAACGACCAACTTATTGAGCAAAATGGAGGAGATTCGCTTTGCTTGTAAAATGAAGAGTGGAAGATTCGCAGAGTTGGAAATTGCAATGAAGGGAGATGGATTGGATAGTAATGAATAATGATGATCAGAAACTAAGTTGATTTGCGGTAAGGTAGACGTTTTTGGGGCTTTAGGGTTTGCTTAGAGGTGGCACACAATCGTTTCATATTCTTCTTTGAATTGGATAGAGTTTGTTCGGGGTTTGGATTTGTCTCGGGTACATGGCATTTAGGGTCGGGTGTGGATTTGGTGCCTCGAGTCAACATCGGATCATGTTCAATTGGTTCGGCTAGATTAGGGTTAATTTGGGAAAGGTCGACTTTGAAAGTATTGCATTACTTCATAAAGAATCATCTTCGCATGTAAAAAGGACGATATTTCTTAGAAAAATGTACACTTTCTTTCCACAAAAATAAATTAAAACAAATGAATTTACTTTTTAGTTCACGAAAAAAGGTGGGTTCTAACAATTCGATATGAATATAAATCTTAATAATTATTTTTTCATATTTGTAGTCTGCCATTTTCATATCACATTAATTCTTGTCATTTTAGGTTACTAATACTTCAACACAAGCACATAGGACACCAACACTTACACAATAATAGTGTATTGACGTATATTATAGTACATAAAGACACCAACTCTTAGGAACAATCAGACACAATTGGACTTGTTTTTAAGCTTCATGGGGGTTGACAAGGGGTCGTAAGGGGGGTCAGGTTTGAGTTTGGTCGGGTTCATGTCATGATTTTGATTTGGACCGAGTATATTCAATTCAGGCTATCTTCTAATGTGGGTCATATTTGCGTCTAGTTGAATTGAGACTGGGTTATTTTGAATTTCAGTGTTATTTGGGGTTATTTCGGGTGGTTACTTTCAATGATTAATACATAATTAACTTGCTTAGCTTAATTCTTCGTGAAACTCTTGGAACCAAATCTATGAATTTGATTTAGGGAGGCTCGTACTTCTTTTCCAAATTCTAACAATTGGTCCAGTCATATCCATGTAGATTTATTAAGAAAAGAAAATCAAGTCTTTATAAAAATGGAGCAAAGATTAATCAAAGTTCAACCATAAGTATGGTAACGTGTCACACGGATAGAGATGGGCATGGTGGGTATGGGACGGGTCAAATCGGACCCAGGCCCGTAAATTTTGATTTGGCCCCAAACAAGCCCCAGTCCACATGGTCTAAAAAATCAGGACCTTTACCCAGATCCGAAAAGTCTGACGAGTCGTGGGTTCAAAATGGGTCTCAAACTTATTAAGAGTTTCCATTAATTTTTTTTAATTTGCGTTTTTAGGCTTATTTTTTGTTATTAAATGATAAAATATTGTAGACACATAATCGTGTCTCCCCATTTAAGAATTTGATTACGAAACATACCATGGTCATAATAGGTCCGACCCAAGGCAGAGCAGTCTGAAAAGTCATTCAAAAAAATCATTTCGAAAAGTTTTAAAGTCCTATTCAAAAGCCCTAATTGTATTTTGAACCCAATCCTTTGAAAAGCCCAATGAATTGTTATATATTAATTATTTAAATAAAATAAATATTTTCAAAAGATTTTTTATAGTTAAAATCAGATTTTATCCCATGAAATCAGATTTCGGAATTAAAAGATAAAAGAAATCTTTTGAACCGCATTCTAAACAAGCTGACAAAGGTTGCTGTGTTACGTGCAACTTTCCTAACACGTGGTATTATGCCACACACTGTGCCACGTACTATGCCACGCAGTGTGTCGTGCGTCTAGCACACAACTCTGCGTGAAGAGCAATTTTCTTTCTTGTCTTTTTCAAAACGCGTACCACGTGTACACTTTCTATTGGACATGCCGCGTCAGGCACGATACACGTCAGCCTGCGCCATGCGCAGTGTCATTTGCGCTATTTATAGGCCTCATTTCCGTACAAATTGAAGAACAGATTTTTAACATAACACTCGACGAATACTTTACGAATACCTCTCTAAGAACTACGAAACCTCCCCACAAAAGTCATACTTCCAATACACAAATACATTCAATCTACATACTTTCATACATTTAGAGTTTCAGGCTTCACGATTGCTCTTCCAGAATGTTCTCAATCTCGCAGACCCAAGCCATGGTATAGTCCTGAGGGTCCTTAAATAAATAGTAGTTAATAGCTATTTCTTTCATGATGTAGATCTTTGATATAGAATCGTTCTACAGTTATTCTAAACTTTATTTCTCTCTTTTCATACATTATTATATGTCTGCCTGATTATTCTATGAATATTATATGATTTTCCTGCTTTACTGCTTTTATCACCACATGTTATTTTTGTTAATCAAAGACCTAAAGAATTATTCTAACATTAATCAGATTAATTTGGACAACCTGCTAGGTTCCTTGTAATATTGATTGCATAATTACATATCACAAAAAATAGTCTTTTTATGTGTTTCCTAAACCAACCTAGACTAATTATTTTTAGGGTGCAAGGTTACAAAGCATGGGATCAATCTCTTAGTCATGGATCCTTTTCAAACTAAACCTAAATCTGACCAATAATTTCAAACATAGAACTACACTTTAAGTTGGAACTTTTGTATCCATGTTATATGACATTTGCCTGTGATTGCAATTCTTGCCTGTTATTATATTGTCAAATTGTCATTATCATGCGTCGTTTCTAAAATTGTGTCTAATGAACAATAAAAAAATCGTCAATTGCCCAATACGTCACCTAAATTCCCAAAAAATGTGTCGGGGAGTAGTGCGCCAAGCGCATTAAGTTGCACCTGACACACCACTCCCGCGCCAAACGCACAGTTGTGCGCAGCGCGCAACAATGTTGTGTGGCACGCAATTTGGGTGTGGCACGCAATTTGGGTGTCGCACGCTTTTCATCGACTTAGTCGTCGTAATGGATGATCCTACGTTCAGTCCTATGTTAGTATGTCGCATTCGCATAGTACGTGGTCTAATAAGAGGTCTTACCTAATTCAAATTATGAGTCTTTTCATGCAATGTCGAGTTTGTCCTAAAAAAAAGTGCATCTAGAAAAGTGGTCATGGTAGAGTTAGGAGTGTCATGCATGTCTACCTCTTCCTATTTCATCCCTGCTATCCATGTCAATCTTACTTTGCCATATTCAATCAATTTCAAAAAAAAACTTACATTCTTTTTCAATATCAATCCTACACCATATTCTGTTCTACTCTATTTTTAGAAAAGCATTTATTAAACACCATCATACATGAAATTCAAAAAATATATATTTTCATAATCAATCCATCATATTTTCCTAACAAAAGATAAAAACAAGGGGTTGCTTTTCAAAAATGAATTTCGAAAATTCTAAGCCCAGTCCAAATACATTCATACAACTAGTTCTTATATGCACGCAATGCGTTCGAAAACATGTAGAAAATTAATTGTTTTTTAGGGGATGTAGAAAATTAAATTAATTGTTAATTATACCTAATAAATTAGGAAAATTTGAATTGTTGATGGTTTTCTTTTAGTAATGTCTTTTTTTATTTTTTAAAGTAATTAGGTAGTTTCCTTTTTTTATTTTTTTAATTAAAGTAAGTAGTTAGAGTAGAGATGTAATGAGGATAAAACAGGATTTCTAATATTTTGGTGTCCTACCCCTCTTCCCATATAGAATAGTGATTCAATCAACCCAATCCAATTCACTTGCATTAATATTAGGCACATATGCATTAAAGTCCATTTCACATTCATCCTATGCCCGTCTAATTTGAGTCCATACATTCACTAGCATTAGAGTCTATCTTAGGCTCATATAAATCTAGTTCATTTCAAAATCTGGGCCCATCTGCATCTTTATGTGAAGTCTAGTCCAAGTCTATTCCTAATTCATTCCAATCTAATTTTCAATCTAGTCTAACCTAAATCTTAGGTCCATTTAGGTCCAATTCATTCCCTAGGTCTTGTTTGCATTATATGTGGTGACCTAGTCAATATTCGGACTATAAAAGTCAGTCTTAGGACTGTAAATTTCCCTAGGACTAGTTTGCATTTTATGTAAAGCATAGTCAGTTTTCGGACTATTAAAGTCAGTCTTAGGACTATAAAATTTTCCTAGGTCTAGTTTGCATTATATGTAAACCCTGGTCAGTCTACCGACTATAAAAGTCAAGTCTAAGGACTATAAAAGTTCATTCCCTAAGTCGAAACAACTTTACTCTTCTATCCTACTATGAGTCTAGTCTACTTATTGTAAGTGCAAAGTCTAGTACTCAGTAAAGCCCAACCCTTCAGTCTTCTTGCATAGACCAGTCCAGTCCATCCATGTCTGCATATGTATATAGCTAGGCTCATGTCGTCATCATAACCATCATCATACCCAATTCTAATCATTTTCCATTCCCATTCTCACTTTCACCTTCATATCTCATATCCCATTTTCATTTCTCCTATTTCTCATTTCGAAAATGTTGTTTCGTAAAATTTACGAGGTCTATTCGATTTCTGTCTAGGACATGTCGTGAGATTATAACTTGGGAGCGCCTAACAGGGAGGCAACAAGGTCAACCTATTTCCAGACTTGTCAAACGCATCCTCACTTTTTTTAGACAAAACTTCCGACTTTTGTGAATCGTCATCTGAAATGGGAGACAATAATGAACAACTCAGTGCCATTATGGCTGAACTTACACTGATAAAATATGGTCATGAGGAACAAGACAAAGAGATTAAGGCACTTCTGAAGAAGACGAACAAGGTGACACTCCACTACCAATCAAATCCAACACGTATTTGAGGTTCGAAAAACTTGAGCAATTGATCCACTCAATTCCTGCACTCGAGAGTCAAGCTCATGGCCATGACATCATTGATCCTAAACTGAGGGACAAGCTCCCTAAAAAGGTAACATTGGGTGACCTCCCAAAATTCAAGGGGGTCGAAGACCCAAATGATCATCTGAGAGTTTTTCCATCTCTATGGCTCTCAAACATGAGCAATGACCTGTTTGCTTATGTTTTTCCCTTAACCTTGGATGCACATCCATCCAACTGGTTCAGATTGCTGAACAAAACCAAGCTGAATGACTAGGACTACATCAGAGAAGAGTTCCATAAACAATGCATATACAATACTCAGCTTCCCATTGGCCTTCGTGAGTTGGAGTTAACTAAACAGAACTCCGACGAAGACTTCGTCACCTTCCTAACAAATGGAGGGAAAAAGCTGCGCAAATGACTAACAAACCATCTCAAGAGGATCAAGTCTGAATGGTGATCCCTAATCTCTAGCGTAAGTATGGTGAATATATTAAATTCCAACCTATAGAGTCTTTAAGAAAGCTCTATAAGGTGGGCTTACTGATTGAGGAAGAGGTACAAGCCAACAAGAAAAAGGGTTCCAACAACAATAACTCTTTCAAGAAGAGTAATAACAACCCTTTTAACTCTAATTTCAATGCCCTAACTACTAAAAAGGGTGGTTGTCAAAAGCCTCAAAGAACATTCACTCCATTGGGCATGACTCTAGAAGAAGCCTTCACTAGGCTTCATGCAAAAGGAGCAATACAGCCTCTCGATCCTACTCCAGACCCTGCACTTGAAAATAGGCACAAGAAGTGGAACCCTAATGCCTATTCTAAGAACCACCAAGGGAATGGACACCCAACATCTGCATGTTGGGCCTTAAGGAATACTCTACACGACATGATTGATAGTGGCAGACTTTCGATTCCACCGGCTGCAAAAATCGGCAACAATAACAACCCCATGGGCATTGTGTTAATAGTGTAGGGGACTTAGTCATTTAGAGTTGGTTTTCTAGGTTAAGTCGGAGATTCCCTCCCCTAGCTCCTTCATTTCCCTTCTTGTCGAGTCTATGTCATTTAGGATTTTATTTCTAATAAGCTTTATTTCATTCATTTTCAATTTTCATTTTCAATTTTAATTTCATTTTCATTAGCCTTCCATCATTTATGCTTGTAATTAAATGATGAAACTTAATTCACCTAATGATGATATTGACTAATAATAAACATAAATATGATCTGAAAAAAGAGAGAAAAATAAAAAGGACATACTTTGGATTAAGAGCTATTCTGCTATTCCATCCATCATCCATAGCCCATCATTTCCAAGCAAAGCTCCACAAATAACCTTCAAACCTTCCAGCAATACCATAACCAATAACTTGTGTGCAAGCCTTACTACATCAAAATAAATCAATGCTAGGCAAAAAAAAAAAAAGTGCAAAACTGGTCGTCCAATACTCTTGGAGAATTGACGGTTCTTTTCAGAACAATCACAATAACAAGCATGCTTCAAACTTGTCATCCAATACTCTTGGAGACTTCACGATTCTTTACTCATTAATCCTTTTATTCGATCCTTTATACACATTCAGACACTTTACATTCTTCAAACACAATCATTTGGCAACAGATAAGAGAACAACGTGAAGGTGGCAACACCAGATTGCAAACACATCGCTTATCAGGAAACGTCTTTGTATGCGTGTTTTTATTTGCCTACATGGTGTGAGTTCGTATTTGACTATCTCATTGCAAAGGTTTTATTGAAAAATATTTTAAAATAGAGAAATGTCATCAACAAGTCTTAAAAGGAAGACTCATAAACCTAATTGGATATTAGGAAATCGTAGGACAACTTAGGGACTTATCAAATGTAGATTTTCCCCTCCATGAATCCAAAGATGGTCATTGAACTATATATTGAGTTCAGGGGGTGAAAGTACAAATAAGATCAAGAATCAATTTCGCCCACTGATTACCTCTATTTAGTATCGATTCATGTCTATGTTTATGTAATTAAATAACCAAGTAATATGTAAACACAATCTAATAATTAGTCTATGTTGGCTCCTTAAACAAACAAAAGACTCCACAACCAATAGGTTCATTATAAATAAATTGAATAGTCAATGGATATAGTTGTCCAAAATAAACCATGTCTTGAATTTAGAAGACGAAGTATCGAAGCGACTCCGTACTACAGTGACCAACAATATCGAGGTACTAATTAAATAAAATAGAACACGGTGATCAATCCGGTTCCAAGAAAACCTATGGGCTTCCGCCATCCTGTACTCGAACTCATACTAGTCCAACACTTCAGACGTGCACAAGTATAAAGCTTATTGCTATTCACTTCCCACTTTAAGTTATAAATAATTTATTTGTTTGTTGTGACTCACAAAATAAGACAACTAACGTAAATATCATGGATACTTAAAATTCCTATTTTTATCTTAGAATTAAATAAGGTGATCAACAAATCAACTAACCCAAGAATAATCCCATTAATTAACCAACCAATATTTATTTGTTGACTTAAATCAACAAACAGCCCACCTGTCAATAGGTGGATAACCAACTTTACCAAACAAGGCCCATAGTCCTTATAAAGTAAATATAATAATAATCCAATGGAACAACATGATACAATTCATGATCCAATAAACAATATATATATTAATCATTCATGCTAATTAATAAAATAAAAGTTTCCAATCCCACATGCTTGCTTCAATTATCCTTACAAACATATAATATTCATCATAGTTCGCACAATGGCATAACTCGCAATTTCACTTGAATATAAGCCACATATGAATTATAAAAAGTTTCCTATACATGATACTACAACAAATCCTAATCTTAGGACGTGAATAGCCACATATGAATTATAAAAAGTTTCTTCCATTTAGATTGAACCCCATGTGCTCCATAACCAAGTGAATAGGCTCTTGTAAAACAAGTGTCGTTGCATCTGCATCATTCTCCCCCTCTACAAAAGAATTTGCCCTTAAATTATCATCAGAATAATAAGGAGACAAATCACCTACATTGAAGGTAGCACTTACACTTCCAAATTCATATAGTAAATCAATCTTGTAAGCACTATCCCCAATGACTCCAACCACTTCAAAAGGACCATCTGCTCGAGGCATGAGTTTATTCTTCCTCTTGCTAGGGAATCTTTCCTTCCTCAAATGTATCCACACAAGATCACCAACTTCAAACACATGCTGTTTGAAGTTACCTCAAATGGTAATTTTATCAATAATACATTTGTTTCATTATAACTTGACTGTTTTTAACATAATTTTGTTTTACCAAATTGAAGTAAAACAATGATATGTCCATTTACTTAATAATATTCTCTAAAAAATTGCCTCTATTATTCCATGAAATGAGATAGTTCGGAAGTTTAACACGTTTAAAGAAAAGGAACAAACAATCAGAGGATAATTATGAGCAATTTAACAAAAAGACACGCGTGCAAGGCCACCGCACTACTATAAAAACGGACAAAGATAACACGGCTAAATTAACTCTTATCTTAGCAACCGTTATTTAAAGTCTACATTTAACGTTTTGACATAAGAATTGTTATCTTAGCTTGTATTGAAATCAGTTAACACTTATCTTAATGTGTGTTATCTTTGCCATAAAATTATTATGTGGTGCTTTAATTTTTTATTTTATGGAAACGTGGTGCTTTATTATTAATAATAAAAATTCTGTAAAAATAATTAAATTCAAAATTAACTGTTTACATGGCTAGAAATTAGGAACCAAATTCTTTACTCTTCGCTAAACCCTTTTTTAATTTACAATTTTCTGTTACAGTTGAGGTACTGACCCAAGAAGGCAAGAACTGTACTCGGCTCTCTCAACTCCGATTTCCACCTCCGTTCCCGCCTTTGGTTCCCACCTCCGGTTCTCACCTCTGACACTCATCTTTGGTTCCCCCCTCCGGTTCTCACCCCCGGCTCTCATCTTGGGTAGATTCCAGCAGACTTCGTGGGATTCACAAGTTCATTCAACCAAGCAAGTCGTTTTGGGATAAATCGACAACCATAATTGCCATTGTTACCGGCAATTGAAGGTAATTCTTGATTTCATATCCCTTTTTATTCCTAATACATGAAAAAAACAGATTTTGGTGGTGTTAGTGTAGCGTTAATTTTGTTAATTTTCTATCCCTTTGTTCAAATTTTGTTAATTTAAACAATTTTGGTAATTTAATCTTCATTTTCAGCTGCTAGTGTAGCGTTACAATGATTTCATGAAGTGTTGGGTAATGTAAGTCTCTGTATTTAATCACACATCTCCATGAGCATATCACAAATTTATTTGTGAGAAAAAGTAATAACAAGTTTTGAACATAATTCTGATTACTTCTATTAGTTTGCGAGAAGAAGAAATTTCATGAAGCTTTTGAGATTTATTAATGGTGGATGAGGTCTTTTAATGATGTATGAGATGGCTGAAAAAGGGGAGACATGGGAAGAGGGAACAGAGCTAGGAGACACGAGACTAAAGACAAAATGCCAATAATGGGAATTTCAAATGACAGATTATAAAGTGTAATTTCAAATTCTTGTATAAGAATGCTGAATCAGTGTTTCTTGGATTTGGAATGTAGGTTTATAAACAAGTGAAGGGTTAAATTGGTCAAGTTTTCGAGGGCATAATTTTTTTCAAGGTAAACCTAAGTTAAAGACATAGAATTTACTACTATTTTCAATTGAGGACATCATTAATCTGAATACAAAAGCAAAATTTACTGCTATTTTGAGTTGAGGTCAACATTAATCTTAGCATGGAGCTTTGGAGTTATCAGAACTCCATTTCTATTTTCTCTTTTGTTTGTTTTCCCCACTTTTCATGCCATGTTAAAGACTGAGTTTTACATAGGAATGACTGCTTTGTTTTCTCTTTAAATATTTCATAATTTCTGAATATAGAGTTATATAACCAAGAATTAGTTTGAATTTCTGATGGATTTTATCCAATTTATCCAAATTGTTGATGGGTTAGTGAATGGTAATGAGAGAGCTAATTAATTTATTAAAGAAATTGAATTGATGAGTTTAGAAATAATTTATTTGTTTTGAACAGTACCAATTGTCACTTGGTTTGTAGTACTGGATCGAAGTTGGATATGGATGTCCAAGCCAGGGGACGAAGAGTATAATGTTGGAATTAGGAAATTTATAACTTTTGTTGCGAGAAATAGTGGAGGTCAATCTAAGTTACGGTGTCCTTGATTTATGTGCCATAAGCTTATGCATGAGAGAGTTGACCAGATAATCAATCATTTGGAAAAATGGGCATTTGATAGAACATATATGCGTTGGATTTGGCACGGAGAATCTAGGGAAGAAACTGCAACTCATACTTCTAAATATATGGAGTATGAAATGGAGGACAATTTTAATGAGGGCGATGGAATAGAGGACTTTTTATCGCGTGTAAATGAGGATGATTACAACGGGGATCGTATTGCATTTGAGAGTTTGGTAAGTGATTCTGAGCAACCATTATACCCAGGCTGTAAATACACGAGATTATCGGGTGTGCTTAAGTTGTATAAGTTAAAGGCTAGTGGTGGTTGGATTGATGCAAGTTTTAGTTCTCTTCTCGAATTGACGAAAGACATGTTACGGAGGAGAATGTCCTCCCAAGTAGTACATATGAGGCAAAAAAGGTATTAGGCTCAATGGGCTTGCCTTATGAGAAAATTCATGCTTGCCCTAACGATTGCATATTATACCATAATGAAAGTGAATTTTAGAGAGTTGTTCTATTTGCAATGCCTCACGGTACAAGAAGAAAGAAGTGTCGGCTAAGGTATTATGGTATTTTCCAATAATACCAAGATTTAGACAATTGTTTTCAGATCCAAATACCGCTGAGCAGTTGACATGGCACCATTATAGATGTAAAAAGGATGGAAAACTTAGACACCCCGCTGACTCACCCCAATGGAGCTTTATATATGGTAAATTCCCCGAGTTTTGTAAAGAAAAACGGAACCTACTTCTTGCATTGTCTGCTGATGGTATGAATCCATTTGGTTCCCTTAGTAGCACCCATAGTACTTGGCTCGTGATTTTGGTGACTAACAACTTGCATCCTAATTGTGTATGAAAAGAAATTACATGATGCTTACTTTATTGATATCTGGGCCAAAACAACCCGAAAATAACATTGACGTGTATTTGGAACCTCTTATTGATGATTTGAACATCCTATGGGAACAAGTTGTGGAAGTGTCCGACTCTTATCAGAAGGAAAAGTGCACTTTAAGAGCAATGTTTTTTTGCACTATCCAAGATTATCCAGCTTATGGTAATCTTTCGGGATATACAATGAAAGGAAAGGTTGCTTGTCCTATATGTGAGGACGGTTTGGAAGGAAAATGGTTACATCATCTGGAAAGAATGTTTTCAATGATAATCTTCAATTTCTACCTTGTAATCATCATTATCGTAAGTTGAAAAAAACATTTAATGGTAAACAATGTTTTGTGGGACGTCCTAAGGTCAAGAGCGGTGAGGAGGTGCTTCGAATGATCGATTAAGGATATCCATATTACATTTAGTATGAAAAATAAAAAGAATCCTCTTCCTAAACAGGGATACAAGAAGTGTCCATCTTTTTGGCGCCTACCTTATTGGAGATTCCTCTTTATCCAACATTCACTAGATGTGATGCATATCGAAAAGAATGTATGTGATAGTTTGATTAGTAAATCATTGAATGTCCATGGGAAGACAAAAGACGGTGTTAAAGTTCGAGGTGATTTGAAGCTAATGGGGATTAGAAGGGAACTACATGTTGTTGATGATGGAACTCAGAAATACTTACCTCCTGCAGCGTATACGTTGTCAAGAAAAGGGAAGAAGGAGTTTTGTGAGTGTTTAGCGGGTGTCAAAGTGCCAGAGGGTTATTCGTCCAATATTCGGAAGCTAGTGTCGATGGAAACTCTAAAACTTGTGGGCCCTAAGTCTCATTATTGACATATTTTGATGCAGTATTTGTTACCTGTGGCTATTCGTTCAATTCTGCCTAAAAAAGTTAGATACGCAATTATTAGACCGTGTCATTTCTTCAATGCAATATATCTCAAAGTTATTGACCCAGAAGAGTTGACTATGTTGGAGAATGATATTGTTGTCGTGTCGTGCCAATTGGAAATATACTTTGCTCCATCATTTTTTGACATTATGGTTCATTTAACGATTCCCTGGTGAGAAAGCAATTTTGTGGTCCAGTGTATTGAAAAATCAATATCCTTTGAAAGGCAAATGAAAACAATAAGGGTATGTAAGAACACCATCATCCAAAGGTTGTATCGAGTGGTTTTTTATGAATGCTATAGAGTTTATGGTCGTTTTGTGGATTGACAAGACGATAGGGATCACTACTCTCGACATAGTGGAAGATTGGACGGAAAGGGACCATAGGTCATAAACAACGTGACATGTCTCATAATTCATGGAACATGGCACACACTTATATTCTTCATAATAAGTCGAAGTCATACTATATGTCAAGCGCCACATGTCTTATTTAAGGGAATAACTCCCAAGAGTTAACGCAAAATTATTAGCAAGTGAACATTAATCATTCAGTAGGTGGTTCAAAGATGAAATAATCAGTGAGCTTGAGGAATTTTCAAATTTGGTTTCTAATCGACTCAAGTGTTTAGCTTATGGACCAAATTTCAATGCCTCTTTTAACTCTGGATATGTTATCAATGGTTACACATTCTACACATGGGAGCAAGATCAAAATAGTACACTGCAAAATAGTGGAGTAAGCTTAGAAGCTGAAGCTATGCATTGTGCAAGTGCTAAAGACAATTGCCCCATATATGATTTAATGCACTACTATGGAGTCATTGAAGAGATTTGTGAGTTGCATTACTCTTGTTTTTCGATACTTATTTTCATATGCAAATGGGTTGAATATAACACTGGAGTTAAAAACGATGATCTAGCTAGGGTTCACCTTAGTCAACCTTCAAAAGCTCGGCCACAAGGACGATCCATACATCTTAGCCAGCCAAGCAAAACAAGTGTTTTATGTAACTAATCCGGCTGATAAGAGAAAATTGATAGTTTTAACACCGAGGTCACGTTATGGCATTGATGACTATGATGATGATGAGTTGGAGGAAAGTCCATCTAGGAAGGTACATGTAGAAGATGATGCATCCGTGTACATACGAGATAATCACAATGAAGGTGAATGGATTCAAGAAAGTAAGAAAAAAAGCATCTCAAAAGCGACTTCGAAAAATTTAATGAAGAAAAAATTAAGGTAGATTTTTATATGAAAATTACAATGTAATTCGCAGTGTCATTTGGTTTATAAATTTTATAGAATGTTCACTTGAAGTATATATGTATGCAACCGTTAAATTTATATACTCAATAGGTTAATTTGTTTTAGCCAATAACATGTCGCAACTCCATTTTTGTTTCTCCTTCATTCATGACCAGATCAAAGTATAAATTCGTGCTTAATACGTATTCATTAGAGCTAATTTCATGGACTTTAAAAGCACTAGACATTCTTTCATTTTCATTTTCTTGTTAATCTATATAAACTGATATTCGAAGTGATCAACTATTTCAGGACTTGCTCAAACTAAAAAGACTGTATAAGGACCTGAAGGAAAGATTTGGGGATGAGCTATTCTTTGTACATGTGCTGTTGTAGTATAACATTTCTTCACTTTGTAGAGATTATTCGTACTATATTCCACTTGTGTTGAAACTTATCGTCAGTGAGAAGCATACAAATCAATCAGACTATCCCACATCTCCTTATCCTTCCTATCATTATACCCATAGACAAATGAACAATATAATTATTTTCCTCCATATTCACCATACTCACCTCGGTATGAACTAATTGAGTTGAACAAAATAGTATATTTACATGAAAAGCAATAGGATATCAAGCTATAAAGATTCTGCCATTACTGTGCCGGACATAATTACTAGAAAAATACCAACCAAGACATAAATTCGGGTACAAATCACCTACGTTGTATGACTTGACCTTGGTTTCAAGAAGGCTAAATAGTCTTATATTGTGGGAAAGAATAAAGTACCTCAATTTGTTTTGCTTTACTATTTAGCCCCCTCACATTCCAGGATAAGATATGTATCCATGGCCATCAAGAGGCTCCCCCTCCTGATCTAAGTCATCTTCATCCATGTCATCCATGAGTTCCACAGCAACAAATGTATCCTGCCCTGCCACAACTGCATCCTCTGGATTCAGCATTGCTAATGAATTGCTAGTTTCAACTGTTGCTTTTGGGACTTGTTGCTTACCTTACCCCTTTGTGCACCATTTGAAAACCACCCCCTACTACTGACTTCTTTTTTATAGCACACATGTTTCTTCTTATTTTTCACCTCGTGGTATTCCTCCTGACCATGACCAAGCCCATGGCAATGCTCACATGTAATCATAGAGACTTTCTCATTTTCAAAACAGATAGACTTATGAAACAATTGATCCACAATCACTTCTACCATTACCCTTGCAAAATTAAAATGAGCCTTGTTAACAATTGCTATGTCTAACTTCACTACCTTTCCTATGCCTGATACCAGTTTAAACAAACACTTCTCCCCCAGTATTTGAAATACAATTGGGGTAATTGAATCCAAATAGGCAGCTTCATAATTTCTTCCTTACGAAGCTCCATGTCTGGACTTCAAGCTTTTACCACTACATGCTTCTTGTCAAAAAAATGAAAACCACCATTAATGATTGCATCTCTTTGCTCCATTGTTTCCAATCGAACAATAAACAGTCATTTCCCAAATGACACAACCTTATCTTTGCGATGTTTTCCCCAAAATCGTCGAATGAAACCCTTCATTACAAAAAACAGTGGATTCGCTCCAATGACATAGCAAAAAATTGCATCCTCCCAATATTCAATTACATCCTTAACATTGTCAAAATCAATTTAAATTGTGGATGATTTTGGTTCTATTTCTACCTCATTAGCAACATTATCATCTACGGATAATGTTTGAACTTTCTCAAATTCATGAATAAGACTACGAGATGTGGGATAGTCTGGTCGAGATGTAGTTTTTTTTTTTTTAAAAAAAATGAACCTTGTGACGTAAAGTTGCCTTGTTTCATTTAGACCAGTAGTTGTTTCTCTGCATCACTTTTGTAGCACAAGGATCAATGTGGATCTTGTAAATCGTTCTCTAGTTCAGTAGTTGGTGTTCAGTTCAGCTACCATTTCCCTACCTTTCTCGATCTTCATATTTCGTTGGTGTTCAGTTCAGCTACCCATCGCTTGTGATCTCATATCTTGTGTATTAGTAAGGAATTCTTTGTGAATTTGTATTACTTGTCCAATATCTACTATGAATACCTAATTGTTCGCAATGGTAATTGGACTTAGAGTATCACTGCCACACATAGACTAGTAGGATGGAAAGACCTGCAGGTTATACCTGTATCTGGCTTCTTTATGCTGTTCGTATAAGGCCGTTTTTTATCTCATATTTTTCCTTGGCCGGGGGTCAGGGAAGGGGGGGGGGGACGAAGGAGACAGTTTTTGATATGGTTTGGAAGCACAAAGAATTTAACTTTCTCTAGTGGTGGGAATATTGGATATCCCCTTGTTTATCATATATCTGACCATATATCCCCTCATAGGTTAAGCAGTTTTCTAAATCATTTCCATATTTGCGTATTTTTATCCAAATCCTTTTTCGAATGTAGGCTTTTGTTATACTTCTGTACATCTGTACATTAAAAATTTAATTAGAATAATGATATCTGAAATATTTACCTAGATAATTATGTCATTTTAGTGATAATTTGCAAATTCATCCGAAATATTTGAAACATTTGCAAATTTATGTATGGTGTTACTGTTTTTTGTTTCATGAACCTCTCTTGTCCTTCAAGTTGCTGAATTTATGCAGCTTAGGTGCTTCTTGGCCTACATTATAGGTGTTCTTTTATGTCCTATTTGTGTCACATTTATCTCATGATATATATATATATATATATATATATATATATATATATAGTGTTGTTGTTTTTTGTTTCATGAACCTCTCTAGTCCTTCAAGTTGTATCATTTATGCCATTTAGGTGCTTTTCCTGCATTCTAGGTGTTCTTTTATGTCCTATTTGTGTCACATTTTTTTCACGACATCAATATATGTATGGTGTTGCTATTTTTTTGTTTTATGAACATCTCTTGTTCTTCAACTTGCTAAATTTATGCAGTTTATGTGGTTCTCATGCACTGTAGGTGTTCTTTTATGTCCTATTTGTGTCACATTTGTCTCATGACATCAATATATGTATGTTGCTGTTTATTTTTGTTTCATGAACCTCTCTTGTCCTTCAAGTTGCTGATGCAGTTTATGTAGTTCTTTTGCACTCCAGGTGTTCTTTAATTTTATGCCAAAGCTTATGTTTTATATGAGCTCCTCGATGATGAAAATTTGTGAAGCACACTCGAATACACATTGATAATTATCCACCATTTTCTTATGCTGCTACTTGATAGTAATGATGAAAGTTACTGAGGCATTTTTGTACTGTATGTCATAGACTTTGTGTTGAGATGTGGTGATTAAGTATTACAAAATAGAGACGATATGAAAGCAAGCTAAATTCTCAATGAAGAATGAGGTCAATATGAGAAAAAAATCTGCAAGTCTATGTGTGTATGCATCATCTACCTTAAATCACTAGTTTTCACTTGTTTCATGTATGATGAGGCTAATAAATTGGCAGTTTGTAATGGGTGTTTGATGGTTGTTATTCCAATAGGAACATTACAAGAGGGGGAGGGGTGAATTGTATGTGTAGAAATAAACATACTTCCTCCTTTGATCCTGGTGCACTTTAAAGTTAAATATATAATTAGAACTTTGATCAGAGGAATTTAAAGTTAAATATCTACATCATTATGATATTTAATTTTTTCATCGTTTCAGGTTAATGGCAAAGGGGCGAAAGCGTGACATGGTACCTCAAGAGAATGCAACCTCGGATACCGAGTATGATGATGATGGTAATAGGGCTGAACGTGAGGACCGCATAGGTCATACAATATGTACAACAGTAGAGAAGGCAATTCATGAGGGTAGAAGAAATAAATTGAAGTTTGCGCGCTTCTCTCCCTTTTGGTTTTCTCTTTGCGTTACTTTTACGTAGGAAGCCATGGCAAGGAAGTCTAAGGTTAAACAGAAGGCAACTCAGGCAAACTTGACCACGGAGAAAGGGAAAGGTCCTTCGGATTCTCAAGCAAAGAAAGTTCGACTAGTTGATGAAGTTATGGGTATTGAAGAACTGGATATTGAAGAGGATGAAGTGGAGGAAGCGATGGAGAAAATTTTATCTCCTCGATCCTCTCTGAAATCGTTACAGCAGCAATCGATGGTAAGAAATAACTTCTCTGATTGGTTGGAGACCATTAAGAAATCTGGAGAGAAGATTGATATAGATCAGAGTCGTCGTTTTGAAGGTAAAACTGACCCTGTCCCGATTTTATTTTCCCCTGAAAATGAAAATGAAAATGTCAATGTTGTGAAAGTAGAAATGGATGATGTCCAACAGGAGATTGAGTTCTAGAATTCAGCCATTTATTATTTTGTTATTGGTGCAAACCCCCCTCTTCATGTTAGGGATGGGTTTTTTAGAGGATATGGAGGAACATGGGAATAGATAAGATAGCAATGGCAAAGAAAGGAATATATGTAGTTAGGTTTACTACAATAGAGAAGGGAGATTAGATTCTAGCTGGGAATGTACCTTTCTTTGACAGGAAACCTATGGTAGTGAAGCCATGGACTGCTGAAGTAGACATGTGTAAGGAGGATGTCAATGTTATGACTATATGGGTTCAGCTTCAGCTAGATCTCAAATATTGGGGGGAATCTTGTCTGGAGAAGATTGTAAAGCCAGTAGGTAAACTCTTAAAACTTGATCAAGCTACTAAGGGGAGAGATAAGCTGATGTATGCTAGAGTAATGCTAGAAGTGAAAACTGGGCAAGAATTTCCTGGGAGAGTTCACTTCATTAATGAAAGAAATCAGAATATGGAGGCTCCCATTCATTATGAATGGAAACCAACCCAATGTGAAGCATGTAAGATGATGGGACATGAGGTGAATCAGTGTACCAGGCCTCTGGTTAAACAAGTCTGGAGACAAAAGGTTGTACCTGTAGAGGTAGAGGAGAATGTGACAAGGGGTGAATCATCTAGACAACAAGCTAAGAGTTTCAACTAGCTAAAAAGTCAGTAAGAAGAAGTTTAGCTAGTAAGGAAGGTGCTGAAACACACAATTCTTTACAGCACTAGAAGCTGTGAATGAAGAGAGAAATGTGGAGGAAGAGGCAGAGGCAGGTAATGAGGAATATGGACAAGGAGTGGAAAATACAAAAGGCAAAGCAGTTCTGGTGGGACAAGTTGAGTGTGTCTCAGGGGGAGTGTTGGGAGGTGGAAGACCTCCTGAAGAAAATGGATAAGATCTTAATATGGAATGTCAGGAGCCTCAACAGCCAACAAAAGAAAAAGGATGTTAAGCTGGTGCTTAATAGCCAGAATGTTGGCTTGGTTGGGCTCCTGGAAACAAAGGTAAAGGCTCACAATATGGGTGAGGTTTACCTAAGTTTGTTTAAGGGGTGGTGTTTCACATCAAACTCTGCTTTACATAAAGGAGGAAGAGTTTTCCTGGCTTGGAACCCAAAAAGTTTTCAGGTTACTATACTCATGTGTACTAGTCAGATGATACATTATATGGTTAAACCTATGGGTGGTCTGTATAGTTTTCTCTGTATAGTAGTTTATGCAAGTAATGATGCAAAAGAAAGAGATATGGTTTGTCAGGACTTGGAGAGCTTGGCTGATACAACACAGTTACCATGGGTAGTAGCTGGAGATTACAATTGTGTACTTAACCCTGATGAGAGAATAGGGGCCGTTGTGAGGCAGCAAGAGATTAAGAGGCTCCAAAGGTGTGTTAGTAGGTGCAAATTGCAAGACATGGCTAATACTGGCAATAGGTTCACATGGAACAACAAACAGTATGGTAAAAATCGTGTGTTCTGTAAACCAGATAGAGCAATGGTGAATCAGGAGTGGTATGAGAATTTCCCTACAATTTTGACTCATTTTCTCCCTGAAGGGCAATTTGATTATAGCCCCATTGTGATAATGGTGTATCCTTCTCTAGTGATTGGGAAACACCCGTTTAAATACTTTAGGATGTGGAGTTCTGCACCAAATTTCAATGAGTTGGTGAGAGAGAACTGGGGAATAGCAGTTCAAGGAACATTAATGTTCAAAGTGGTTCAGAAATTGAAGCATTTAAAACAAACATTGAAGAAGCTTAATGCAGATGGTTTCTCGGATATTCAATGCTAAGATAAAGCAGCTTATCAGAAGATGTTAACCTGCCAAGAAGATCTGCAAAGGAGGCCTCAGAATATAGAGGCCAGGAATGAAGAACTTCAAGCTTGCTTGAATTACAGGAGAATCCGTAAAAGTTATCATACCTTCTTAGCTCAAAAAGCAAAGATGCAATGGTGTAAAGATGGTGATGAAAACACAGCCTTGTTTTATCAATCAATCAAGGCTAGAAAGCTGAAGAATACAGTATATGCTATTAATGATATGAATGGGCAGTGGCATGAAAACCTGCAGGATGTCAAACAAGCCTTTTTGACATACTATCAACAGCTGTTAGGCTCTCCTTTGGTGCATAGAACAAAGGTTAAGAGAGTGGTGATGGAAAAAGGGCTAGAACTGACAAGGGAGCACATTCAACTATTAGAAAGATCTTACACAGCCCAAGAGGTTAAGGAGGCTCTTTTTTCTATCCCAGGAGACAAGAGCCCAGGTCCAGATGGATATAGGACTCATTTCTTTTGAGATACTTGGGAGATAGTTGGGGATGAAGTCACCCAGGCCATTCTTGATATGGTTCACAATGGTAAACTTTTAACTGAATTGAATGCTATTGTTTTAACTCTTATTCCTAAGGTGAATTGTCCTAGCTCAGTGAGTGAGTTCAGAACCATAGCATGTTGTAATACAATGTATAAGTGTGTTACAAAAATGATATGCAACAGACTAAGCATGATATTACCTGATATCATAGCTGATACCTAGGGGGCTTTTGTAAAAGACAGGTACATAGCACATAATATCATGGTCTGTTAGGATCTAGTTAGACACTATGGTAGAAAGAATGTAAAACCTAGTTGCATCATGAAACTAGATCTAAAGAAAGCATATGACACAATAGAATGAGACTTTTTGGAAGAAATGTTAAATGCTCTGAAGTTCCCAGATAAGTGTAAAAAGTTAATTATGACTTGTGTTAGGACCCCAAAATTTTCTTTAATGGTGAATGGAGCTCTTCATGGGTATTTTAGCTCTAAAATAGGCTTAAGACAGGGGGATCCTATCTCACCTCTTCTATTTGTAATATGTATGGAATACCTCACAAGGATTATGAGATGTGTGGAAGAGCATTCTTCTTTCAATTTTCATCCCAGGTGCAAGCAAAGTCAATTAACTCATATGGCTTTTGTTGATGATATCATTCTATGCTGTGCTGGTGAATTCCCTATAATATATACAATGCTCAAGGCCTTCAAGCTGTTCTCAGCTACCTCAAGTCTACAGATCAGTGAATCCAAATCAAGCTTCTACACAGCAGGAGTGATGCAAGATATCATTCAAAGAGTTTAGGAAGTGACAGGCTTTGTTCATAGCAATCTACCTTTTAAGTACCTTGGAGTGCCAGTGTGTGCAAGGAAGATAAAGGTAGCTGAATGTACTGGTATCATTGACAAGATGTGCTCAAGGATTAGAGTTTGGAGTAGCAGGAACATGTCCTACATGGCAAGATTAAATTTGATAAACTCAATCCTTCTCAGCATTCATCAGTACTGGGCTCAATTATTTATCATGCCTCAAGCTATTCTGTATGAAATTGAGAGAATTTGTAGAGCATTCCTCTAGACAGGTGAATATGGTAGCTATAAAGCTGGCAATATGGCTTGGGAGAAAGTGTGCTCTCCTAAACAAGCAGGGGGACTTGGTATCAGGCAGATAAGGGTATGGAATAGGGCAGTTGTTGCCAAGTATGTGTGGGCTATTACCACGAAGCAGGACAACTTATGGGTTAAGTGGATTCATGAGGTGTACATCAAGGACGCTCAATGGTGGGAGTATAAACCTCCCTCAGACTGCTGTTGGTATTGGAAGCAAATTTGTAAAGCCAAGACTCTTTTGAAGCTGCACTACAGTGAACAAGATTTGAGGAATATGCAGAAGTACAAGGTGCAGGAAGTGTATAAGAAAATGATACGAGATTGCAGTGTGATTCACTGGGACAAGCTCATATGGAATAGATTGTCTATTCCTAAACACAGGATAATTAGCTAGCTTGTGATGAATGGTAGATTGAGAACAACTGATATCTTAGTCAAAATAGGTGTGGTGGATTCTAACCCTTGTAGTCTTTATGAGAATGGACTTGAATCACATGAGCACCTATTTTTTCAATGTACTTATTCAACTAAGTGCCTGGAAATGGTGAAGAGGTGGCTAAAGATAACTGCAGTTCATAAGACTTATCAGAGACAAATGCTATATATCCAGGGATACAAAAGAAGTTCATTGCTGCTGTATTCAGTGGCTTGGTTTATCAGATTTGGTGGGTGAGGAATAAAGCCATATGGAATCAGGTTGTCTGGAGACCAGAAGTAACATTCCAGAAACTGAAGAAGCTTGTACGTCAAAGAATTAAAATGGTCCTTTCAGAGAAACTCAACTCTAGGGATCAAGTTTGGATAGATAGTAAACTGGAAACTGTATAGAAATTTGTTTGTTTTTCAGGTCTTCAGTTAATGAAGGGGCCAACCTAGTTGGGCTATTTATTGCTGAAGTTGCATTTAGGTTGTAAATCAGTTTTGGTGATATTTTACTTATTTTACTTAGCAAAAAAAAAAAAAAAAGAATAGAAGAAAGGTTCCACGTGGGGATCATCGAACGACATTCTGCACTTATCTTGGTGTACTTGTTCGTGAGTGTATAGACATCAACTACCTACGGTGGGGTGATGTTCCTAAAGAGCTAAAGAATTCACTTTACAAGTCGATACTAGTAAGTAAATGTTTTACTTTGATCAATTTCTAACCACTTACTGTATATAACTTTATTACCAATCACGATTTCGCACGCATAGCCACAAATAATTATACCACAAAACTCTAGAGTTAAAAGTTTAAAGCATTTGCATTGTGTATGATCAAAGATTGTGAAGGGATTAAAAAAATATGAAGTGGTTAAAAAGAGTCAAGTAACTGATGCTACTCTTTGTCTATTTTAGAAGTCAATATTTAAATCATGTAGTCTAACCTCTTGTTAGGATAAAAACGGATGCTTTAATGCTGTATTACAATGTCCGAAAATGAAAAATTCAAGATTGTGGAGTGGTTAAAAAAGTCAAGTCACTAATTTCCTCCATTTAAGACGATGTTAGAAAAATATGATCGTTATCTTTTGAGTCAAGGATATACGTGTCTAAGAGGGTTTGGACACATTTTCAACTTGACAAAACATTCCAAGGAGTGAAATAGAACTTCGATCCTATTCCACTTAATTTTCAATTTCTTGCTTAGATTTCTTACTTATGAAAATCATATCATGCACTTTTATCATGACAATCACATCTTCAACTGTAAACTAATTGCTCCTTTGCTCCTGATTGTTCCAACCATATACTTTCATCATTTTCAAGGTGAATAACATGAGTTGAGCATTATGTTTAACATAAGAATGACTCTAGGGTAGATTCCTTAACCTTTTAGAGAGATGATCCGATTGAAGTATCTCCCATCATACTACTTCCAATGGGTAATCTGTTGTGTTTCTTAACCACTCCCCCTGCAGCTCCAGAAACTGAAGTTAGTTTATAGTCCCTTATTCTCCCCTACTGTAATAATATGTCCATTGTTGATAATGCTACTGATAATTTATAGTTGTAGCATCATTACTAGAAGTGTAACTGCTGCTTGAGCTATGGCTATAATTTACATACTGGTGAGAGTAGTTTGTGTAATTTCCTTGATTCCACACAGTAGCCTGGCTGTTGTAATTGCTTCCAGTGTAAGCTCCAGTCGTCTGATAATCAGCAGGACTATAATAAGTGCTTGAATAACTAGTCGACCCAGCATAAGAACCTGAGTTTTGATATGCTCCAAAAGATTGAGTGTATGGTTGAGCAGACTGGTGCTGGTAACCACTATAGTAGCTAGTGTATTCAGAACTTGCATAACCATAGGGATTGGTAGAAGTTGGATATGGTGGATAGCTAGAATATACGTTTGATGCGTTATCAGTCCCTGAAGCTGTTGACGTAGAGGTAATAGAAGACACATTTGCCATGTTGGCGCCATTACTAGACTGCTGCAGATTATACTGATAGCTTACATATTGTACATTTCTTTGGTAAGTAGTAAATATGTATAAGTTTCTCTCTAATTTGTATCTCTTGTGAAGTTAATCAAGAAATTTATTCCCCTCCACCTCTTCTACGTTTAATATTTCCAAGCCTTTTGTCTCATCATATGTTTCATGGAATAATATTGTTATCAGTGTATTATATGATATGTATCTGAAAACCGTGTTACACATGGAATGAGCTAAAGTAAACTTCTTGTGTTCTGTTTTAGTTGCACTGATAAATGACCCTTGCATTATGCAGAAAGGGTTCACTATATTAGAAGGTCGTAAACGTTATATCTTATCGCGAGCTTCTATTGCATTCCGCATTTTTAGAGCAAGATTGAGAAAGGAGTGGTTATACACTTCCAAGGGACAATTGGTGAAGACAAAACCAGGGTTATATCCATGGATAACTCAAAAAGATTGGGACCAATTTCTTAAAACATCAATTGATCCTAAGTTTAAGGTTTCAATTCCTACAAACCTTATTTATGACCAGATATATTGGAATGTTACTTATATTGAATTACATCATTATTTTTGCAGGAAATAAGTGAAAAAAATCGGAAAAAAGTGAAGGATAATAGAAAATCAAGCTATCGTGGAGGACGACTAGGTTATCAACATTTTGAGGAAGAGATTGTACGTTTGAATCAACCTGGTGAAGTTAACTTTGAACTCTAATTTTTCTAAACTATGTTTTCTTACGAATTTGTGGCTTTTTAGGCAAAGGACCTTGAGAAGAGAGGGATAAATACGCCTATAGTTCCCCAACATTTGACCTGGCTTAGAGCTCATTATAATGTCAAAGATGGAACAATGATATTTAAGAATCCTAATGATTTAAAAATCGCTGAATCAATTCTACGAAACTTTCTGCACATTTTATAAGTTAGATTACTGTAATTGTAATAATATGAATTATGCTAACTTTAATATATAAAATTGTTCTTGGTGCTAGCAAACTTTAAAGGCTCAACAAAGTAGAGGAGAAATTGTTGCAGAAGGTCGAGATGATATTTTATCAAAAGCAATTGAGAAACCAGGGCATGGTGGTTGTGTCAGGGGTGTTGGTTTAGGTATGACAAACACATATTATTTTGGATTTAACCGGCCACAACCACCTCGCCAAATGAAGGCTAAAATAAAAAAATTTAAGATCAGAGCTGGGAGAAATGAGAAACACTCAAAATTTTGTTATTTCCTTCCTTACAACATGTTGTCAGATTAGCCCAGAGCAGATGAGTCAACAAATGAGTCGATTCGAAGCAAATTGGAGTGGTGGTAATTTCGGCGATGAATGAGGTCTTTCTGATGGGCATGGGTGTAATGGTAGCTAAATTGGTGTTTCTAATAATAAAGAGTCTAATGCTTCTCAATTAGGTAGTTTGATTGACCTAGGTGTTCAACAATTTCAACTCCAACTAGAGACAAATACCAATATTTCTTCAGATCACATTCCAATACAACAGGAACTTGAACCTCATAATGAATAAAAGCATGATATTGAGCCCTACCATGTATTGTGGCCAGAGACAAGTAAGATGCATCAAGTTTCTTCTTTGACAGTCCCCGAACCTTGTACAACGGGCGTAGATGAAAACTCCTTCCCCGAGGTATTATGTACTATTATATAAATTCCAACTGTATTCTAATTATTCCAATGTTTACTTTTGGGAGACAAGGAAGATACCTTTTGCTGTGCGGTTGAGTAAATATTGATGAAAATGAAGAATTTTCCTAATTATTCTAATGTTTTTGTTCATATATATTTTTGTTCTCAAAGTTATAAATCTTGCACTAATGGATATCGTCTCTTAAAATCGTATTCTTTAATTTTATTTTTATAAATAGGGTGAGAGTGATTGTTGCTTGGCGATTGAATGTGACAATGAGCTCACAAGAATCAGTTTTCTTTTTATAAGGGCTAAAATCACTTATTTTGGCTTTTTGACCCCATATTGTAGGGTGGATCTCGAAAGATATGAAACATCTCCCTCCAAATAGACACTTTCTCCATAGTTAGAAAAAAACTATCGAGTTTCAACCTAACCATCCTGAGTCTGTCTAGGTTGTTGCTAATGGTAAAGTGTACATACCAAGCTCAACAAAGGTTTTAGGTGTTCATCATAGCATCCCGTCGAGTATTCAATGTCGTGTTGTCATCATTAAGGTTGTTGAGCCTCGTGCACTTTTACCATGCCTTACTGTCGAGTTTTAGTATGTATTCAAAGCTAAGGACGCTTATATTCTTTCGCCATCCCATTTGATTCTTCCATTGAAGAAGGTATTAATAAATTTTGATTTTTTCTTCTATTGCACAAAATGTTATTCATATAATTTACGTATACATAAACAAGTATTATATCTTGCATGGATTTTTTCAAGGATGATACACAAGCACAGTTGGCCACACCATCTCCTGGAACAACATCATCACAATCATCATCCATTCGAAAGTACTCGATCACTACAAAAGATCAAGATAAGTTGACTACTAGCTTGGTGCGAGCTTTTAAGATTCAAGCTTTAGGAATGAGAAAGAGGTAAGAAACTATTTCCGTTAAAATTCCAACAAACGTATTTTATAATGAACATGATGTTGCCACCGAATATGAGGATATGCTCGATTGGTGCTTCCAAAAGGAAATTGGATCAACTTACATGTCCATATTCATGAAGTGAGTAAATTTTATAGCCCTTTTTAAACTAGTGATTTTATGTTTTTGGATACCTTGATATTTTCTTAAATAACGCCTACAAGTTTTGCTAGGTATTTGAGTGAAGTTTGTTATAAAGAAGGGATTTCAGGGGTATATGGATTTTATGACATCAATGTTCTAAGTCCTTTGACACCAACGATAACAGAAGAAGGAGATCCATGATCTGATTATTTGGCTTGTATCTTTGCATTCAATGATGGCAAAAATATCAATCAACTCTTTTTTGCACCATATAATGAGAAGTAAGTGTTGTGTTTAGTCTATATGAATTATTATTTGACTACAAAAGTTATGGTGTTATTTAAATTTATAATGATTTTGTTTTTCTTTACCCTTAACTTATTCAATTATATAGTAAACATTGGATGTTAGCTATCATTAATCCTTGGAATGGATTGGTGTATTGGTCAAATCCAACAGGAGTAGAAAATGAAGTTCGACCATTTGCTAAAAGGATCATTAATGAGTAAGTCCTGAATGACTATTTAATATTTTTATTATTATTAATATACTATTTTAGTATTTGCCTAAACTTGTTACGATCACATAATGGAATTATCAAATTTAGCACGTACCATCGAAAAGATATCAAGAAGATTAAAAAGTTTAATTACTTTTCAAGTTTCTATATATGAGTACTTATTTTGTAATTACCTTTATTGTAGTACTATCAAGGCATTGGTCCAACCTATTCTCATGAGAAAATTGATGAACTCAGGGAGTTGTACATTACATATGTCGGAGATCAATATGAAGCACAAATACTGAATGAGTTCTAACTTTCCGCCTAATTTTTTTAACCTTAATCCACTTTTGGACATACATTATACTTTTGGATTTGGATATTGATATCATGTGGATTTGGCTATAGGATAGATTTAATCTTTTTTATGATTTAGATTAATATTGATATGTATATATAGTAGTTTTTTTAGAAGTTTAGATTTATGAATATTAATTGAATTATTTTGTAATATAAAGAATTTTGGAAGTTTGGAATATCAATTCAATTTTTTGGTTGTAAGATCTTATGGGTTGAGTATTAATTATATAACAAATACAGGTATTGTACTGTCAATGTCTGCGTGCTGCCTACGACCAATAATATATGCGTGAAATGATAATTTGATTATTTGAAAAAAAACATAAATAACACTTATAAGTAATATATGTTATATATTATAGGAAAATATAACAGGTATTCAAGATAAGTGTTAAATTTTCCTTCTTTCAATTTGTGCTCCAACTTTTCGCCTATTTTTTTTTTTAACCTTAATCCACTTTTGGACATACATTATATTTTTGGATTTAAATATTGATATCATGTGGATGCGACTATAGGATAGATTTGATCTTTTTTATGATTTAGATTAATATTAACATGTATATATAGTAGTTCTTTTAGAAGTTTAGATTTATGAATATTAGTTGAATTATTTTGTGATATAAAGAATTTTGGAAGTTTGGAATATCAATTCAAAATATTGGTTGTAAGATCTTATGGGTTGAGTATTAATTATACAACAGATACAGGTATTGTACTGTCATTGTCTGCGTGCTGCCTACGGCCAATAATATATGCGTGAAATGATAATTTCATTATTTGAAAAAAAATATCATAGATAACAGTTATAAGTAATATATGTTATATATATTATAGGAAAACATAACAGTTATTCAAGATTAGTGTTAAATTTTTCCATCTTTTAATTTCTCATATAAATAGCAAACATAACACTTATTTGCAAAATGTGTTATCTAGTGGCATAACATGTATTATAAATGACTGTTATGTTTTCTTTAGCAAATTAACACTTTCATCAAGTGTTATATGTTTACTTTACATTTCATTGACTTGGATAACACCTCAAAACTGTTATGTAAAGCCTTATTTAACGGTTATCTTTGCCCTTTTTTGTAGTACTAGTTATTCATTAATCATTAATTAAATTACAACAAAATACGCTATCAAGGTTTTGTCTAACTAAAGCCGGTAATACCCAAGGACTAAGCCTTCCTAGACATTTAGTGTCAAACTATTAGATGTTCATTGACTTGTTTGCAACGTCAACAAAATGATTTTGCACCAACACTATGTCACAAACTGAAAATTTCATCAATCATCATGATAAACTAATATAAGAAAGAGTGATTATATATTTTTTAATAAAAAAAAAGCTCATTATGATATAAAGTAAGTGTATAGTGTAAATTAAGATTTTTCAAAGGTTACTATATGGAAAAAAAAAGGTCATTATATTAAATAAATGATTTTGGTCCACAATAGTATTAATGTGGACCACGTCCACGCAAGAATAACTCAATTATAAAATGAAAGTAATCTATACTAATATATTAAAAGGTGTTCATAAGAAAGTTTGTGTGCCATGTGGCACTCTCCTCTAACGCTCTAATGCAAGTGTTTTATTTTCAAGTAAAGCCCTCAATTAAAAAAATAATGTTGTATAAGATATCAAACACATGACCTTTGAAGCGAAAAAGGAAAGCTTAACTATTAATCCACCATAGCACCATTGTTTATGATTTCAAAATAAAATATCATAAGGTCTTATTATTATATCTCGTTAAAAGATTTGTATAAGTAGTTAGATACCTAACCTTTTTATGATAATAACAAAAGATTATAGACATCAACTCTTACTCCAATTCCTTGTAGAAAGAATCAATCTATTGCTTTCATCCCCAAACTTTTAAGAGTTTATTTTTCAAAAATCATGTAATTACTTATCATGTCACTACGTCAATTTTTCCTCAATTGACAAAAAGTTACGAAAAGTAACAACCCAGGACATCGTCCGGGACAGTCAGTAGTTGATACATTTTTTAAAAAATAAACAATATTTTTAATATTAAATCATATCGCACCATTTTAACTGAAGGCAACTTTTTTTTTTGTAGTGTTTTCCTTAAAAGGTAGAAATTAGGGTGAAATATTAGATCTTTGAAAACCACCTCCCACGTAAATTTCAGAAATGAACTTCAAGGATCCAATTTATTTCTGTCACTGAATTAAAAAGGATTCCACGCCAGGAGACTAAATCAGTTTAAACATATTTATCTTCACATATTGATTTTGGCCTCTCAATTTTTCAAGGTATGTTTTAATTTTTTGTAGATTAAATAACGCTTTTTTGATTTGTGCTATGAATAAATTGTTCAACTTGTGTCGTATGTAACCAAAGTTTAATGTTCAATTGTTTATAAATTTAATGATGATATCATATACTTGATAAACCCTCTGTAAAGATTGTGATCATGTTTGATTATATACAGCATGGGCACATCTAATGACGAATGCTTACCACGTCTAGAGTACGATGGAAATAGGAATATGGTACATCATATATTAGTACTCAAAATTGTCAATTTTAGTGTGAATACAACATCAGGTGGTTAATTTCATCCGAAATCCATATAAATTCAATGACGTACTTTAAATTCTATTCATTGTGTTATTTTCTATGCAATGAACCCTAAAAAAATCTAGAAGCACCACAATACTCATATTAACATCGACCAATTCATGGATGGAGATAAAGAACATAACACCGAAGACAACACTTCTAACGAGGTACGTCTTTATGCACTTTTGGACGTCTCTTAAATATGAATATACAATCTTAATCCCAAAATTATAACCCACTTGGCAAATATATAATAATTAATTATGATTCGCAAGAAAGTGACACTAGAGATGGGGATAAGCGTGATAAGGACTCTGATTCAGAATCTGACATGGAGGTAAATACAGACACATTCTTCGGCCTTGAAGTTTGGGATCAAATTGGCAAAGATTTAGAAAAGTTTATAGTAGATGACATGAAAAAAAGTTATTTCCAGAGTCAAAGGTTTTGGTGTACGCCGTAAGAATCCAATCCGAAGCAAAGTGAACGGGCACATTACATCTCGATTGGTTTGGTGTAATCGGGAGAGATTCTGATTAGTCAGCTAATTGGAGAGAAAGGACAGGAGGCCACTAATAGAATAAATGCTTATTGCTGCGGTCAAAAAGTGACCTATTGCTGCGGTTTTGGGTGCGCAACAATTAAGGGGCAGCAATAGGTAAATAATATATTGCTGCGGTTAAAAACCACAACAACATTTCAACATATTGCTGCGGTTTAGAGCATAAACCGCAGCAATATTATTAATTTATATCAGAAAAATCCAGTATAGTGCTGCGGTTTCTAGGCAAAATCGCAGCAATATTAATATTTTATATAAAAAAATCAAGTATATTGCTGCGGTTTTTAGCCAAAACCGCAGCAATATACCCTAATATTGGTAAAAAAAAAATTCTTTTTTTTGCATTTGCCAATTAAATTTGAAATATTAAAATCAGACAACTAACACATTCACTATCCACTAAATTCACATACAAACTAAAGATGAAATGACATGAATCTCATTAATATATAACAATGAAAAATCTAATTACATCAATATTACAAAACAATAAAATGAAAAGGCAACAAAAAAAATCTAAACATAATAATAAACAGATCTAATTAAAAAAAATGAACTAAAACAAAAAATAAAAAACAACCTTTGGAATGGAGGCCGAAAACCAAGGTGAAAACCAACGACATTAAAAAATGGAGATTTAAATTTTACAATCCAAATTCAGATGCAAACTACGAATGAAGATTTGCACAGTTGTATGAAAAATTAAAAATCTTAGCAAAATTACATTGTAGAAGTTTGATTTATGCTTCCCTTGACACACTCGTCAGAATAAAAGCAAGTGTTGAAATTATAAGAATCAAACAAATCCTAAAACAAAATCTACAGATCTAAATTATAAAACTTATTGAACAGAAATTCAAAATTGTGAACACAAAAATTAACATATCTAAACAAACAAAAATAACGAAAAAAAAGGAAAAAAAAAAGTGGATCTAAATGCGCGACCGGTGTTGACAGTGACGAACACGAGCGAGCTAACCGGAGGGAGGAAGCGCCGGAGCGAGGAATGAACACGAGTGCAAACGAACGAGATCTGGATTAGAGAGTGAGGAACGAGCGACGAAGCGAAGCGCCGGTGTTGCAACGACCGGTGTTCGATCGGAGAGTGAGGAACGAGTGACGAAGCTCGCCGGAGAATAATGACGACCGATTAGGAGTGAGAGAGAGAGAGAGGAGATTATTGCGTGCAGATTATTGAGTGCAGATTATAGAGGACATTATAGAGGAGAGATGAGAAAATAGAGGAGTGAGAGAGATGAGAGGTTGATAGCAGAGTGAAAGAGGGTGAGAGGTTAAGAGTAGAGTGAGAGAGAGAGAAAGAGGGGTTGAAGTGAGAGGCGTGTGGTGAGGAAAACAAAAAACCCTAAGTGATAGAAACACGTCTTTTATACTATTTTTTAATATTTTTAAATGATATTGCTGCGGTTCCTTGAAGAACCGCAGCAATATATTCAAATATTATTTTTTAATATTATTTTATTATATTGTTGTGGTTTTTTACCAAAACCGCGGCAATAATTCGGTCAAAAAGTTGTTTATTGCAAAAAATTTCATGTTGATACGATATTGCTGCGGTTTTAGGCCAAAACCGCAACAATATCTTTATTTTATATTTATGTTTTCTTTTCACGTGCTATATTGCTGCGTATGAGTAAAACCACAGCAATACCACCGCAGCAATAAGCAATAATTCTACTAGTGGGCGTAAACATAGACCTATCACGCGATGCGGTTGTAAAGCATTGATCAATTTCAAATGGGATCAAAACTCTGACACATGGCACGTGACACGGTTTATAGAAGAGTAAAATCACGAACTTGTTCAAATGTACCAAGTCCCTTTCGTCAGGTACTTCAAATTTCAAACTGAGCATATACAAGTAACTCATAGAGATGTATCTATAATCATGGCCATTACCACAAACCATATATGATATCCAAAATTCAATATAACGCCCATGGGAGCATTTAAATATATTTTGCTGAACCCAAAGGTTACCTCAACTCTATAACAATTTTACGAAACCTCCAAGCATCATAACTTGATTTCCCATATGATCTTGAATTATATACGTCTACATAGCCATTCTCTAACAACCATCTCACGATAACATCAATAATCAATAACCAAACTTAAACTGATTCCCAATTCACAAATTATCAACCTTTAACATTCTAATTTCCTTAATCCTTAATTAATATCTATAACTTCGATGATATTAGCTACATCGACTTGCATCCCAATTCATAATCATAATTCCAAATTATATAACTAAACAAACTATACATAACTCACAACTGTACCTAAATCAAGCAACTTATTGTGCTACCAACAATTATATTGAGAATATAAAGCTAGCTCGACTCGTAAATAAACCTCAATAAACTGATTTCTATGTTGCACTCAAATCCTTAACCAATATATCGATTCCAACATTATAATCTCCTTCATAATTTCGAATGATACTCCATTCCAAAATCATCCTCCAATAATCACCTCATAACAATAACAATAATCAACAACCAATCTTAACTATTCTAATTATCTTCTTCTAACGCAACCATTATGCTAATAAAACTGAATCCCGCAAATAGAAATTAATGAAGTCATTCCCATAACTCATAACTCGACTTCATACATATCAACTCCAACTACAATAATTATAATAGTTTCCCAATTCTAAGATTAGGACTTCCCTCGCATCATCAACAACAACTATCCAATAAGAACGATACAACAACAACAATAGGCAACAGCTTCACAGCAACTCCACCACAACCACAATGACAGAACAACAATAACCCAACAACACTACTACAACAGAGCAACAACAACAATAGCAACTCACAACAACTTCACCACAACCACCACAACAACTAACTCAACAACAACAATAACATAACAACTCCACCTTAATCATCATAATTACTCCACAAGTCCATGTACTAAACACATTCCATTAAGAATCATAATCGTAATGACTTAGTGTATAAGTGTTGTTTGGTCAAATATAACATCTCTAATGAACCTTAGCATGTTATACTCATGTAATATACTCAATATACACATAATAAAATACATATCATAAGTAAATTCATTTCATAGACATGCTTTACACTAGAAAGAAACAATGACCTAACTATAGGTATGAAAATCTCTAGGGTAAAACCAAACTAAGTGTGTACCTTTACTAAGGATGCTTAAAGCCACGAAACTCCTTAATCCACTTGGTTAACTACTCCTACAGCTTCCCCTGAATGTATAAAATTCTAAAGATTAGTTTCAACAAGCTTATAGATATGGAAAACTAAGCTTAAATACAAGAGGTGTAAACTGTTGAACTTACAACAACTTATGTCATCTTTCAGCAAGGTTTTCTATATGATTTTATGGTCTAAAGGTTGGAACCAAAGCTTGTACTACTTTGTATGGATGTTTAGAAGAGTTCTATGTAAAGAAAAGTGGGTGTCCAAGAGGAAGAAATAAGAGAAAAGAGACGAAAATCCAGAACAGGCTTTTATAGTCTGTTCTAGCGGTACCCCCAGGGGAGGGAAACCTAATCTGGGCAAGGTCGGTTTCTTGGAGTTTTTGGGTGATTCTTGCTTGAGGTGTTAGCCTAAGGTGTTGGATTTCATGCATAAAAAGGTCTTTGAGTGATCGTCACTTAAGTAGCTGCTAAGCAGCTTTCTTTGAGGATAGGTATGAGCTGTAATTTCAGCTGGCCAGGTTTTACTATGTATGCAATTTACCCTATTGAGCCACGTAATTCTTGGGCATAAATGACCATTTTAACCTTAAGACATCCCAAGAATGTTATATATCAAGTTTGGTTGGGTTCTGAGCTCGAATTCAATCCCAAATGGCTCTTTAACTGGAAGTTCATCACTACCCGATAAAACAATCTCCAAACGATTTTTATCTTAATGTTTAAGGCTCTCAAGGACTTTCTCACTTATCTATTGGTTTCCAAAGCCTTATTTGCCAATAAGAATGATGGTTCTTATCCTCTTTGACCTTTCTTAACCATTAAGAATGATGATGCTTATCCACAAGCTTTCTTAACCATTAAGAATGATGATGCTTATCCACAAGCTTACTTAACCACTAAGAATGATGATGCTTATCCATATGCTTTCTTCACCATTAAGAATGATTATGCTTATCCACAAGCTTTCTTAACCATTAAGAATGATGACCTTATCCACTTTTAGCTTTTAAATAAAGGTTCTTAAAAACAGGGCTATTACATACTACCACCCTTAAAATAAGTTTCGTCCTCGAAACTTCAAACCATAAACTCATAGATCAACCTTAAGTGACCATATATCAAGCACTACAGTATCCGATAGTCTTTACTAAATTTCTATGAAAAAGTTCTCAATATACCCCACAAATTGATTTCAAATATCCTCAAATTACAACTTTGAATTCCATAATCTTATTCCCAAAGATTTACACAAATCTAGACTCTTATTCTTATTCTATAGCTCAAAACTTGAACTCTAATTACCAAAAGTAACAGACACACATTCCCAACGATCTTTTACCCCCGCTATGTGGCTAACTAAGCGCACGGTCGCAGGGTTGCTCTGATACCATTTGTAACAGCCCGTTTTCCCGAGCTGCTAGGTAAGCACACTTAAGATTCACTAATCACAATCAATGCTTAGTAAGCCTCGAATTAAACATTTACTCGCAGCGGAAACATAACCTACAAAACGATCCTGAAACTTGTGGGTTATTGGCCCACAAAACAAAATCCTTTATATAAGACTTCAATTACACTGATATCTCGACTAATATTCCCAAATATTGTATACAACGAAATATATCAGAAACTATTCCATAATTGATTATCTAAAATACAAACTCGATCCATAAGCTACGACGACATCTTTATCTTGCTTCACTTCAGAATCCTGAGCTCACAACACCAAACCTGCAACAATGTTTGACTCTGCCACCCACCAAGTGACAGGCCACAGAAATGATAACACCATCAGCAAAGCTGAGTACACACTGTGAAACAGAAAATACAAGTTTAGGTGTATTTTGAAAACTAACACATAGTTATAGTAACAGATAATCACACTCAACTTAGTTGATATATTTTCACAAAATCAGATCGTTTGGCATGAACGCGAGTGGAGAGGGGTACCACGCAGTACCAGCTGTCTCCAAACTATTGAGGGTCGTCACCCAGCCTTTTATTGTTATGCTTGCAAGACTTACTCGGACATGTCCTATAACGCCAGGAATTCACCCCTCCTGGAAGGCAACAGCTAGGGACTCTACCCGCCCTAACTCGGCACAACAACAATCCGCGTCTTTAGCGTCTGACCTTCGCGTCCGTCTAACAAAACAGACGATATCCGCGGAAATAGCGTCCGAAATCAAGTCAGACGGTAAATAGCGTCCGATATAGCGTCCGATTTGTTTACAGACGCAAAATACCGTCCGCCACGTCCAGTCAGCGTCTGTTTTACGACAGACGCTAAATAGCGTCCGTCTGGCGGACGGTAAAGTCCAAAAGCGGACGCTATTTCGGCGGATAAACCAAACACGCAACGACCCCTCCCCAGAAATTTTCGACCGCAATTCGAAATTTTCGAAAACTGCTTTCTCTCTCTCTTTCATTTTCTCCACGCTATTTCTCTCTCTTCGCCGGCGACTCGACACTTTGCCGGCGACGCGTGACTTTGCCGGCGACGCTTGACTTTGCCGGCGACTCTCTCTCTTCTAGCGACTTTCTCTCTCTTCGCGTGGCTCTCTCTTCAAGTGCCGCATCTCTCTTATAGGGCTTATTAGCCGCCGCCGAGCCGCCGCCGAGCTGCCGCCGAACCGCCGCCGAGCCGCCGCCGTGCCGCCGCTTCTTTTCTCTCCCTTCTACAGTTGTTTAAGGTATGGATTTATACTTTAATTTTGTTGATTTTTTGCTTGAATTTCTTGTTGTTAATTAGGGTTTTGGGTATAGTTGTTGTTCATAGTTGATAGTTGTTGTTGTTGTGTGTGATGATTGTTGTTGTTTTTAATTGTATTGTTGTTGTTGTTTGATGAATTTGATGTTGTTTTAATTGTATTGTTGTTGTTTAGTGAATTTGTTGTTGTTTTAATTGTATTGTTGTGTTTTTTAATTGTATTGTTGTTGTTGTTAGTGAATTTGTTGTTGATAATTGAACATGTTAAGTGTTGTTGTTGTTGATAATTAAATATGTTAAGTGTTGTTGTTGATAATTGAATATGTTAAGTGTTGTTGATAAAAGAACATGTTTAGTATTGGTGTTGTTCATCAACTTGTTTAATTTATTCATAATAATTAGTGAATTAATGTTATTAATGTTACATGCTTTAGATAAATTGAGTGATTAGTTTATTACACTTATATTTAGTTGTATGAATTGAATTGATTGTTTAGTATAATAAACTTAGTGTATATTTAGTATACGTACTTCCATTAACAAGTAGTGAATATAGTGAATTGATACTTGCTAGTTGTATGTAGAGTTTTAAATTATGAAAAGGAAGGAACGTAGCTGGATGTATGAAAGACTTGATGGGCGTGCCCTTAGAACTGAGTATGTGAAAGGAGTTGATAAGTTCATTGAGTTTTGTTTACAACATCCTCATTTAAATGACGGTGATAAGATAAAATGTCCATGCATGAGGTGTAATAACTTGCGTTATTTGGATGTGGACACGGTCAAAGTACATTTGTACAGTAAGGGTTTTAAACCGAATTACTTTGATGGTTATGTCATGGTGAACGTGCTACGGGGTCCTCCTCATCTTCTGCTCAGTCAAATCCATATGTGGATATGGTTGTGGATGCTTTAGGGAATACTGAAGATCATGCCATGCTTGCCGGTTCAAACTCAGTTGAAGAAGAACCAAATGGTGAAGCAAAGAAGTTTTTTACCTTCTTAAGGCGGCCGAGAATCCCTTGTATGAAGGGAGCAAGATGTCCGTGCTGGAGATGGCTTCTAGAATCAAAGTTTAAAGTGTGAGTATAACCTACCACACAGGTGTGTTGATGGTTTTCTTAGTTTATTGAATGAGGTGATACCCCAGAACAACAACATGGGAAGAACTTTCTACGACACAAAGAAAGTTCTAAAGGGTTTGGAGCTTCCTCATGAGAGGATACATGCATGTCCTAAAGGTTGTATGTTGTTTTGGAAGGGCGATGCTCACTTAGATAAATGTAGTGTATGCGGTAGTGATCGGTACAAGAAAACTTCTAAGGGCAAACTTATTCCTGCAAAAGTGTTAATGTACTTTCCAATCACACCGAGGTTGCAGAGGTTGTTTGCAACTAAGAATATCTCTGAGAAAATGACATGGCATGCCGACAATCCTCGAATGCAGGTACCTTAGCACATCCAAGTGACAGTGAAGCATGGAAACACTTTGATAGAACCTTTCCCGATTTCGCCGCGAGGCTCGAAATGTTAGACTCGGGCTGTGCACCGATGGATTTTCTCCATATGGTAAGTTTGGAGGGCAATATTCATGCTGGCCAGTTATCCTCACACCATACAATTTGCCTCCATCCATGTGCATGAAGAAACCATTCATGTTTCTTTCTTTGCTCGTTCCGGGACCTAAAAATCCCAAAGGAAACTTGGATGTGTTTATGCAGCCTCTAGTTGAAGAGTTGAAGCAGTTGTGGCATATTGGGGCTACGACCTATGATGTTTCAAGGAAGCAAAATTTCAACCTTCGAGCATCGTTGCTTTGGACAATTAGTGACTTTCCTGCGTATGGTATGTTGTCCGGATGGTCTACTGCTGGAAAGAAGGCATGTCCTTATTGCATGGAAAAAGCAAGGCATTCTGGCTTGAACATGGGGGTAAAGTGACATGGTTCGATTGTCATCGACAATTTCTTCATTCTGACCACCCATTTCGAAGGAATAAGACTGCTTTTTGTAAGAATAAGGTTGAGAATGGCGTAGCTCCTCACATAATGTCTGGAGAGGAACTGTGGCAGTGCGTGAAGGACTTACCTAAAGCAACTGATGGTCCCGAGGCGCTGAACCGATTGAAGAAGGATAAAAAAGGTTGGTTGAAACAGAATATTTTGTGGGAGCTTCCATATTGGAAAGATTTGATTATCCGTCACAACTTAGATGTCATGCATGTTGAGAAGAATTTTTTCGACCAACTCATTAACACTGTGATGGATGTGAAGGGTCAAACTTCAGACACCCTTAGTGCAAGAAAGGATATGGCATGTTTGCAAACGCCGGGAACTGGAGCTTGTTGATGATGGTGTGGGGAATTTGGCCAAGCCTAAAGCACCTTACACACTCGACAAGGCTCAGAAAAAGGTATTTTGTGAGTGGGTACGTGATTGAAGTTTCCAGATGGCTTTGCATCGAACTTGAGTAGATGCGTGGATCTTAGTTGCAGTAAATTGCAAGGATTGAAGAGCCATGACTGTCATGTATTCATGGAGAGGCTGTTGCCGGTTGGTCTAAAAGAATTGCTTCCTTTGCATGTTTGGAAGGCGATAACCGAAATAAGTCAATTCTTTCGAGACTTGTGTGCGTCCACAATCAAAGTCAGTGAGATGAAGCGCTTAGAGAACAACATCGCTGAGATCTTATGCAAGTTGGAAAAAATCTTTCCTCCATCATTTTTTAATTCAATGGAGCACTTGCCGGTTCACTTGCCTTATGAAGCAAAAGTTGGTGGCCCGTCCAGTATAGATGGATGTACCCTTTCGAAAGGTAATTGAATTTGTTTTAAGTGTCATACAATCTGAATTCATACATAAATGCTAATCCTCACCTTACGACAGGTTGCTTAACCATTAAAACGTAAAGTGGGAAACAAAGCACGTGTTGAAGGTTCAATATGCAATGCCTACGTAACTGAGGAGATAGCGAACTTCTGCTCCAACTACTTTCAGCCCGGGGTTGACACAAAATCAAGGGACTTAGGAAGAAATGTAATCCTGATGTCGCTAGCACACATGGTCTTGGTGTCCCGAGTTGTTCAGGGAAGACTGCGGTCGACCGGGAACAGATGGACGTTTGCGATGGTTGCAAGACAAGGAGTACGATCGAGCACATCTTTACGTACTTGCAAACAGTGGCATCTTAAGTGATTATGAAAGGTAATTTCGTGAGAAGTTGTAGACCCATTGTGTTATATTCTACTTGTCCTTTGCCTAACGTGTGTGACATTACTTACTCAAGGCGATTCGAGGATTATATTGTCAATTCAAGACCGAACATTGCTAAGGATGATGTGTGGAGCAAATGCGAAGCCGAGTTCCCTAGTTGGTTCAAGACAAATGTGAGTTTCGTACATTATTTGTTATAACCATTGAGATTCCTTCATGAACTAACTTAGTCCTAAAATCAGGTCCTTGGTGCCATGACAAGTGACGATGTCACTCGAGCTCTTGCTATGGGTCCTTCCAGACAAGTGAGAACGTGGAATCAGTTCTTTGTGAATGGATATAACTTTCATACACAGGAATATGGCAAGAATAAGTCAACTATGAACTATGGTGTATGTGTACAAGCTGCTGATAGAGCTGATTACTTTGGCATTTTGGAGGAGGTTATTGAACTGGTGTACCATGGTAATTTGGCTGTTTATAAGACAATTTTGTTCAAGTGCAATTGGATGGACTCGGACAAGGGTATGAACATTCATGAACAATACAAACTTGTGGAAGTCAATCACACCAAGAAATACCAAAATATGATCCGTTTGTATTGTCGTACCAAGTTAGCCAAGTATACTACGCGCCGTATCCCAGTCTTAGGAGGGATAAACGCAATGGTGGGCTGTGTTTAAAACGAAGGCAAGGTCCGAAGTTGATGCCCCGGTTGATTTGGATGTTCTCCAGGAGGAAAGAGTTGATACCGCTGCAGTTCTTTGTGCTCCGAATGAGATACCAGATTATGATGCTGGTGACGACAACAATAATGATGAGATCATGGAATTTGAGGCGCCGAATGAACAAGGAGAACCAAGTGATTATGAAAGCAGCGACGAGACTGGTGATTTGATGACGATGGATGATGACGAGGATGATTTGTTTGATGACGTTTAGTGTATTTTGTTACCTTATGTAGTTTGCTTTTGTTGTAAGACAATATGTTTGTCATTTTATCGCTAGTGCAGACCTCTATGTGTAAGACATATTATTTATTTTATTATATGTGTTTTAGTCATTTAATATGTTTTTAATTTGAAGCTTTTTCCAAATTGATTAATTATGTGATTTTCAATATTTTGTACTACGGTTTTATAATTGTTTATGATTAATTTCATAGTTTATTGATTATAATATGTGATTACTTTCAAGCTTTTGCAGATGTCATCAGGTACCGGATCCGGAGGTGGTCCTCGTGATGGGGGTAGTGAGCCTCAGCCTGAGCGTGATGGCGAGTTGGAGAGGACGAGGATAATCATGAGGCTGGGGTAGGTGACAAAAAAAGGAGTTGGATCCCAATGGACTTTGGTAAGTTATATTATGAGCGTAATACTTTATTACTTTTAATAGATTTTATTGGTGTTATTCACTTGGTTTTAATTGCTTTTTATCAGGTTTGAAGACAATGGAGTCATTCGCACACATGACTAAATGCTTCAAGCAACATTTCCATCATCCATGGAGGAACTATTCGCAGGTTGATGACGATACAAAAAACCTTTGGTTCTCATTTTCAAGGTGAAATCATTTTGTTAAGTTTATAATATGTAAAAATATTAACTCGTTGTGCTTAGTTTTCTTATATATGTAAACTAACCCTTTATACTTAAGTTTATAATATGTAAACTAACCCTTTTTGATTGGTTTCTTATATGCATGTAGGGCCATATAAATGGAGGGAGGACTTCAATCCCAAGTGAGGTCTACATACGACAGGAAAATGGCCAAAGATTGAAAGATAATCACCACTCGATAGTAAAGAAGAAGGGTGGTGTTTGTCCGACATGGTTGTCTCTGAGCATTCACGAGCAGATGATGAAGAATGCTCAAGACAAGGAGTTCAAAGCACGATCTCAGAAGGCTAGCAAGAACCGGCGAGGAGGTGACTTGACCAGCAGCGTACCTCCTTCTCATGTCCAGGGTCTATTTCCTCAGCAGAGCGCGCCAAGAGATTGGTAAGTGTAACTTGTTTGAATACATTTAATAAAAACTTGATTTAATTAATGTCTTTGAACGTGTAGGCCGCACAGCGTGGAGGGATGCTGCCTTCCGCTGTGGACTTGTTCATGGAACACACATGAGGGATGAGTCTGGAAAGAAGGTCCGATCAACGACAAAGTCCAAAAAATCAAGGTAATGTCTTAAACTTGGAATACATTGAGGTAGGATTATAGGAACATGAAACCCAAAAAAGGCTCGAAATGCTTAGTTTTTCTCATATTATTGGCTAAGTGTCTAAACTTGCTTAGAATCATACAACCAAGTAGTAGAAAGTTTAAATGAGTATTCTAGGACTTGCATAGCATTAGAACTTGAATAGGCATAGAGGTAGGATTATAGGAACATGAAACCCAAAAAAGGGCTCGAAATGCTTAGTTTCTATCATTTTCATTGGCTAAGTGTCTTAAACTTGCTTAGAATCATACAACCAAGTAGTAGAAAGTTTAATGAGTATTCTAGGACTTGCATAGCAATAAGAACTTGAATAGGCATAGAGTAGGATTATAGGAACATGAAACCCAAAAAAGGGTCGAAATGGCTTAGTTTCTTATCATTTTCATTGGCTAAGTGTCTTAAACTTGCTTAGAATCATACAACCAAGTAGTAGAAAGTTTATATGAGTATTCTAGGACTTGCATAAGCATTAAGAACTTGGAATAGGCATAGAGGTAGGATTATAGGAACATGAAACCCAAAAAAGGGCTCGAAATGCTTAGTTTTCTATCATTTTCATTGGCTAAGTGTATTAAACTTGCTTAGAATCATACAACCAAGTAGTAGAAAGTTTAAATGAGTATTCTAGGACTTGCATAGCATTAGAACTTGAAATAGGCATAGAGGAAGGATTATAGGAACATGAAACCCAAAAAAGGGCTCGAAATGCCTTAGTTTATATCATTTTCATTGCCTACGTGTATTAAACTTGCTTAGAATCATACAACCAAGTAGTAGAAAGTTTATAATGAGTATTCTAGGACTTGCATAGCATTAAGAACTTGAAAGGCATAGAGGTAGGATTATAGGAACATGAAACCCAAAAAAGGGCTCGAAATGCTTAGTTTCTATCATTTTCATTGGCTAAGTGTATTAAACTTGCTTAGAATCATACAACCAAGTAGTAGAAAGTTTAAATGAGTATTCTAGGACTTGCATAGCATAAGAACTTGAATAGGCATAGAGGAGGATTATAGGAACATGAAACCCAAAAAAGGGCTCGAAATGGCTTAGTTTCTATCATTTTCATTGGCTAAGTGTATTAAACTTGCTTAGAATCATACAACCAAGTAGTAGAAAGTTTTAATGAGTATTCTAGGACTTGCATAAGCAATAAGAACTTGGAATAGGCATAGAGGTAGGATTATAGGAACATGAAACCCAAAAAAAGGGCTCGAAATAGCTTAGTTTCTATCATTTTCATTGGCTAAGTGTATTAAACTTGCTTAATCCATTCTTGCAGGAAAGTTATGACAAAACTCTTGCTCAATGTGAAGAAAGAGGTGAAACCAAGGCCCCGAACCAGATTTTCTTTGAGACTGTTGGTGGCAGAAAGAAAGGGTGGTTCCTGGTTTGGGGACGAGTGCAGACCTCTATTTTGAGAGGTCTTCGAGAGGGAGGAGGTAGTTCGTCTCCAGTTGCACTCCTTCCATGTATTCTCAGTTGTCTTCGAAGTTTGAGGAAGAGAGAGCCGAGATGCAAAGAGAACGTGAGCGGATGCAGAAGGTGATAGAAGAGGAACGCATCGCCAGGCAAAGGAGAGAGAGGAGGATCGCAGGGTGTATGATGAGTACCTGACGCAGATGAGGGCCACTATGGAGACATACAGCCAGATGATGAGCCAGTGTGGTGGTTCATTCCCCCCTCCCGGGCCTCGAGACCCCCCCACCGGCGGTGGTGATGCGTGTGCGACTTAGGATCCTACATTAGCTTGCACTATCTTGTTTATATTTCGGAACGTGAAAACATATAATTTAGTTAAAAGCGTTAACTTATTTTTATGTATGTATGTATGTATGAATTTATATTAGTGTATTTATGAAGTTATATTTAATGCAAACAGGTCATTAGTGCAGAATTTGGCGCATTAGCGGACAGCTTGAGTATATATTTGATTGGAAAACGAAACAGGTTAAAAACTATTAAATTACAATTATTTAAAAAAAAAAAAAAAAGGAATTAGCGTCCGCCATTTGGAGATTAACGTCCGCAAAAACTTATTGGACCTACAGAATAGGCGAGGAATTAGCGACCGTCTCACGCCAACTAGCGTCCGCCTTTGACAGAGGACGTAATTTACCGTCCGCTACAGCCGACGCTAACTAGCGTCCGCTTATTAAAACGGACGCTAAATACCGTCCGCCAGCCACGACGGACGCTAGTTGGCGTCAGCAGCAAAATCGGACGCTAGTTGTCGAAAAGCGGTCGCTATACTTTAGCGTCCGTTTTCCGGACGCTAATCTTGCCATTAGCGACCAGGTGTTTTGCATCAGCTATTTAGCGTCCGTTATCGGACGCTAATATGTTTAGCGTCCGATTCCGCATTTTTACCGTCCGATTTTGTCGGACGCTAAACCCTAACATTCTTGTTGTGCGGGGTGCCTATTCATGCCTCACTTCATATTTATAAAATAAGATATTTAATGATTCATACTTGAATCCTCAATACTCATAACATAACACCATATTCGACCTTATCTGGTCTTAACTCATATTTGAATCATTTCCTCATTATCATACCAAATAATATTTTGAGAAATATAGTATTTTCGAAGGATTTCGATAATTGAACAAAATGATACTTTTATAACAATCCAATAGCAATTCACAACTAACTCATAGAGATGTATCTATAATCATGGCCATTACCACAAACCATATATGATATCCAAAATTCAATATAACGCCCATGGGAGCATTTAAATATATTTTGCTGAACCCAAAGGTTACCTCAACTCTATAACAATTTTACGAAACCTCCAAGCATCATAACTTGATTTCCCATATGATCTTGAATTATATACGTCTACATAGCCATTCTCCAACAACCATCTCACGATAACATCAATAATCAATAACCGAACGTAAACTGATTCCCAATTCACAAATTATCAACCTTTAACATTCTAATTTCCTTAATCCTTAATTAATATCTATAACTTCGATGATATTAGCTACATCGACTTGCATCCCAATTCATAATCATAATTCCAAATTATATAACTAAACAAACTAATCACAACTGTACCTAAATCAAGCACTAATTGTGCTACCATAATTATATTGAGAATATAAAGCTAGCTCGACTCGTAAATAAACCTCAATAAACTGATTTCTATGTTGCACTCAAATCCTTAACCAATATATCAATTCCAACATTATAATCTCCTTCATAATTTTGAATGATATCATTCCAAAATCATCCTCCAATAATCACCTCATAACAATAACAATAATCAACAACCAATCTTAACTATTCTAATTATCTTCTTCTAACGCAACCATTATGCTAAAAACTGAATCCCGCAAATAGAAATTAATGAAGTCATTCCCATAACTCATAACTCGACTTCATACATATCAACTCCAACTACAATAATTATAACAGTTTCCCAATTCTAAGATTAGGACTTCCCTCGCATCATCAACACAAACTCCAATAAGAAACGATACAACAACAACAATAGGCAACAGCTTCACAGCAACTCCACCACAACCACAATGACAGAACAACAATAACCCAACAACACTACTACAACAGAGCAACAACAACAATAGCAACTCCACAACAACTTCACCACAACCACCACAACAACTCACAACAACAATAACATAACAACTCCACCTTAATCATCATAATTACTCCACAAGTCCATGTACTAAACACATTCCATTAAGATCATAATCGTAATGACTTAGTGTATAAGTGTTGTTTAGGTCAAATGTAAACATCTCTAATGAACCTTAGCATGTTATACCATGTAATATACTCAATATACACATAATAAAATACACATCATAAGTAAATTCATTTCATAGACATGCTTTACACTAAAAAAAACAATACCTAACTATAGGTATGGAAATCTCTAGGGTAAAACCAAACTAAGTGTGTACCTTTACTAAGGATGCTTAAAGCCACGAAATTCCTTAATCCACTTGGTTAACTACTCCTACAGCTTCCCCTGAATGTATAAAATCTAAAGATTAGTTTCAACAAGCTTATAGATATGAAAACTAAGCTTAAATACAAGAGGTGTAAACTGTTGAACTTACAACAACTTATGTGATCTTTCACAAGGTTTTCTATATGATTTTATGATCTAAAGGTTGGAACCAAAGCTTGTACTACATTGTATGGATGTTTAGAAGAGTTCTATGTAAATAAAAGTGGGTGTCCAAGAGGAAGAAATAAGAGAAAAGAGACGAAAATCCAGAACAGGCTTTTATAGTCTGTTCTGCGGTACCCCCAGGGGAGGGAAACCTATCTGGGCAAGGTCGGTTTCTTGGAGTTTTTGGTGATTCTTGCTTGAGGTGTTAGCCTAAGGTGTTGGCTTTCATGCATAAAAAGGTCTTTGAGGATCGACACTTAAGTAGCTGCTAAGCAGCTTTCTTTGAGGATAGGTATGAGCTGTAATTTCAGCTGGCCAGGTTTTACTATGTATGCAATTTACCCTATTGAGCCACGTAATTCTTGGGCATAAATGACCATTTTAACCTTAAGACATCCCAAGAATGTTATATATCAAGTTTGGTTGGGTTCTGAGCTCGAATTCAATCCCAAATGGCTCTTTAACTGGAAGTTCATCACTACCCGATAAAACAATCTCCAAACGATTTTCATAATCTTAATGTTTAAGGCTCTCAAGGACTTTCTCATTATCTATTGGTTTCCAAAGCCTTATTTGCCAATAAGAATGATGGTTCTTATCCTCTTTGACCTTTCTTAACCATTAAGAATGATGATGCTTATCCACAAGCTTTCTTAACCATTAAGAATGATGATGCTTATCCACAAGCTTACTTAACCACTAAGAATGATAGCTTATCCATATGCTTTCTTACCATTAAGAATGATTATGCTTATCCACAAGCTTTCTTAACCATTAAGAATGATGACCTTATCCACTTTTAGCTTTTAAATAAAGGTTCTTAAAAACAGGGCTATTACACAAATGAAAAGGAAGATATGTATAAGTGGGTGCTCTAATAGTTATTAGAGGCTGCTGGAAATAATGCTCCTTGCACTATTATCACTGACGGTGATAGGACCATGGCGATGTTATCAAGGTCATATTTCCAAATGCTCGTCACATGTTATGTTTGTGGCACTTGACGGAACGTCAAAGGTCATACCAACAAGCGTTTCTATAGTGGTTTCATGAAATGTGTAGATGGATATAGGACTATAAATGACTTCGAACAAGCATGGGGAGAATTAATGACTTCTTATGACGTTAGCGAAAAGCAGTGGGCAAAGGATTTGTATAGAGACAAAGAAAAATAGGTTGAAGCATTTATGGATGGGGATTTTATGTCGGTAAGTAAGTAAGCTCCAGTGAAAACATGCATATTGGTTATGTCACTTTATTATTTTGGTCATTACCTAACATTGTTTTTATTTTTATTTCTTTTGTTATTTGACGTTCTTCTTTCCTTTTCTATTGTACACTACTGGAAAGTACAATTTTCAACGTTTGTGCATTACAGGGATGAGAAGCACACAAAGATGTGAGTAAATAAACAGCACGTTGAAGACCGTCCTAACCAAGAAAATTATATTATACAAGTTTGTTCAGTTGAATGATCAAGTGCTTGAATATATTTGTTTTGATGAAGATCAAGATGAGTATATTTCCACACACACCTTTCCTATCATCCAAGGCGTCTTATCGGAAATCAAGACACATGCAGCACAAACTTACTCGAGAAATGCGTATGATCAGTTGTTTTGTAAGGAGCTAGAGTTTGAGTCAAGACACATTGTGGTTAAGAATGGAAAGATACTTGGACCACTGTGAAGGTCCATCAAACACCTACTGGCTGAATGATTGCATAAGTAAAAATATGAAATATATAGTGTGTTACAATATAAACCAACAGATGATGTTTTGCTATTGTATGAAACTCGATTCCATTGGGTTTCCTTGTCAACATATGTTTGCTGTTATGAAAGCTAAAGGCATGGTTGAAATACCAAAAGGTTGCATTCTTCAAAGATGGACAATCAGAGCCAAGTTGCACCTTTCAAACCCACATGGATACCTTAGTCTACATAACACAAACGACGAGACAGCGGCTACCGGACGTTTCGCATTTCTAAATGGTATGAGCAAGCAACTTTGCAGGATGGTTTCAACCTCATACGAGCAGTTTATGTGGTTGAAAGACAAATTAGTGAAAATGCTTATGCATACAAAAAAGGAGAAGGTGACCCTCAATATAGATGAATTGGAAGGGAAAGGTAACATGTGTAAGAAAAAGGGCAAGGGTAAGTCTAAGGGACAAGGTTCTAGGAAGAGGATGGTGGAAGAAGTGGAAAGGGATTATGATCCTTTTGAAGATTTGGGAATGAGATTTGATCCTCTAGAAGAAATGTTTGCTGATGATCCTAATTATAAGCAAGGAATTGCTAATTTTGGCGATGGTTTTAGTTTTGTCAACCTAATGAAACAGTTCATGCCCAAGACATATTGTGAAGGTGACGCAACAAATGCTAAAGACTGCTATGAAGTGATCACATTCAGCAAAATGCCAATTGTGTTCGATTAGGATCCTAGCACCCTTAGACACTGATGCAAATAATGTCTTAGGTTGTGGGTTTTAACACCTATCTATTTTTGCGTTCTTTGATTTGTATTATCGTTTGAATAATAGACACACTTCTTATGTGTTTTTTTATGGGTGACATATTCACATATATTATAATAAAACGTCATTATGATAGCTTAACAGAAGTAAAAGAAAATAGCATCCTATATTCCAAGGTTATATAAATTCTCCATTACTTTGTTCAATTAAGTTATTGGGGAATAGCTTCTTCATGCTTCTATATGATTTTTCGCACATGATAATTAATATGGTTAAGTCTAATTACTATTTTGGTCATTTCAATGTCCGAGAAATGTCACCAACCAAATGCATATGTCAACAACCAACTATTTTTGTAGGTTAGTAAATTTTACTTTGCCGGTTGCATGTGTTTTGGTCTGAAAACTATCCTTAGTTTCAATTCCCTTGTCCCACCCATGTTGCCATTTATAATAGCGATTTCAGTTTTGCTATTTCCTAAATTAAAATTAAAATTTTTGCTATCTAAATTAAGAGCATATAATCCTTCGTAGGTTGTTCCGGTGTAGTTTATGATTTTATTGGGTTACACAGTTGTTATAAAACGCAAACGTCCTTTTCTATATGTAATTATAATATTTAAAGATTTTGGAAATTACAAAATAATGTACACCAGTCAACTGAATCTTTAAATAAAAGAAAAGATAAATTGGAGATAGTGGGGGATAATGGGATCACAGTTGTGATTTCTATAAAGAAATATGCCCATATTCCGTCATATCATGATAACTTTCTATATTTTAAATAACTCTAAGATCTCAAGTAATATAAACATTACAAAATATTAAACTCAAGCCTATAATTAGATTATTTGTTCACCCTTAAATTGTTGTAACTGTCAAATATGGAATCGTGTTTTTGATAAATGGCCATCTCCATATTCTATTATGGTCATTACCATAAACATAAAATAGTACGTGGGATGTACTATACGATTTAATTGGGTTTACCTCTTTATTTTTTTCAAAGATATAACAATACTCCTTAAAAGTTTAAACCATATGGGAAATGACACTATGAAGCGTTAATAGATGGTCCAGACACACTATATGACATTACCAGAAACGATTTAGTGACTATCGTAAATTAAAGGAAAATCAGGATCTTACACTCTTGCTTTGGTAACTTTTAAAATTATCTTAACATGATTGGAGCACTAATTGTTAGCAACGTTTAAATTGTAAACTTCTGCAATATATAACTTAACGTAGTAAATGACCGGCATAATAGTACTTTTTTTTATGTAGTCTTAACTCTTAATATTAAGAGATTTTTGTTTTCTTATATCATAATGGTAACTTTTAAAATATATCTTAATATGCTTGGAGCACTAATTATTAGCAATAAATTACTAGGTTTTTCCCCTTAAAAAAAATAGACTTCTTCATTGGTCAAATTAGGCTTAAATTTTAAAAACATAAGATGAAGTAGGAATGTGGAGGGTGGTCAATAAACATTGTGAATTAAAGATTACCTTATTTTTAAAACTAAAATATTTGGAGGGCTTATTTTTGGTGGAAAATTAGACTCATTTTTGGTGGAAAATCCCATTAATTTGGCGGTTATTCTTGTACTATAAATAACTAACATAATATGTGCACATTTTAGAAACCACCATTGCCCAAAACCTATGATTTTTGCAATGTCTACGGACAAGAAATTAGCTCATTTGTGTGACACAGTTTCCATAAGCTTGTTTGTGTCTGCGTTGATGGATGAAATTGGGGTGAAACTTGTTTATGATACACTGGTTAGAATCGGAAAAGAAGAAGGCCTTGTACCTTTCATGAAATCGATTTACCATCCGAATAGCCTTCTTTCATCATACACTGGGGTTTTGGTATTATGATGGGGACGCCAAAGGTAATTATTTTATATATTCTAGAAATCTCCAAATTAGATACACTATGTAATGTGTGTTTTAATTGTAATCAGTTGCACTAAATGTACTATCGTAACTGACTTATAATTATACTATGTGTGTTTATTTTTTTTTTCGGATCCTCCTGGTGAGATTGGGGACAAAGCAACAATACTAAAGACTTGAACGAATTCAGAGACTTGATGATATACTTAATTGCATCCTGTGGACTTGAAAACATACGTGTAGTAGTGCAATTAAAGCAATCAAAATTAATTTATGGTTACTTTCAACTTGAAGAAGAACATATTCATCGAACAAAGCGCTTGTACAAGTATGAATCCATGGATAAAAAAATATTTAGGATTGTTGTATGGCCAGTTAACATAGAGGATAATGTCGACTATGACCTAAATGGTAAGCTAGTCTCATATTGCACCTTGGAGAAACAAGCAAAAAAATAAAAAGACATAGAAATCATCAATGTCAATTGAAGAACATTTTTTGTCTAAATTTTGTTTAAGTATATTTATATTTTGTTATATATTTGAAGAACATTTTCCATCCAAAGTGTATTTATTTGCTATATATATGTCAAATACATATTGTATACACAATATCTTTAAAAATATAACTCTTCTCATAGAAACTAAAATTAAATGATATTTCGGGATAATAGCATATAACCTCCAGGATTTGTGTTACGTGCCATCAATCAAAGCCTCCTTAAATTTAACAACCAATAACACAAAGTATATTAGGAATATATATATATATATATAATATTATATAATATTATATATATATAATTATATATATATATATATATATTATATATATATATATATATATATATATATATATATATATATATATATATATATAGTTTATATTACGAATAAAGCGAAAAATAATATATCTCTAGTGTTTTACAACTATCTTCTAGTTTTTTGTACCAATCCATGATGTTGTAATATATAGTTTTATTTGCCACATTAAAAGTTTCTTCTTTAGTTCATAAATGAAATTAGTTTTGTTACGTTTGTTTATTATTTGCTATATATTTGTCAACTGCATATTCAACATACTTTAGTTTTAAAAAGATAAATCATCTCCTAAAAACTTATTTTAAATTATATTAGGGGATGATAGCAAATAACCGCCAAGATTTGAATTACGTGTCAAATCAATCAAAGCCTCCTTAAATTTAGCAATTAATAACGCAAAGATAAGGCAGTAAATGAATCCCACCAAAATACATAACTGTAAGTTTATTAATTTTCTTATTTATTGGAGATTATTAATTGCGAAGTGTTGAAAACATTCCTATTTTCTAAATTAAACGATATTTCCTTAACTATGTGGTATTTTCCAAATTTTCTCATTTGTCGTTTATGGCGTCTAATATTTGTTGAAAACTACTCTTCATATGCGTGTATAATTGTAACATATTTATGGTATAAAATTATCTGTTTATCTTATTAAATGTCAAAGTTAACATCACTCATACACAAAATCTGCAGCAGATCTCTGAATTATTTAAATATATGATAACTAAAAGGATAAATTGACAATAGAGGTCTCAACTTTAGGTGATAATTTTTCAAAGGTCTGAATTATTGATTAACCTGTGTAGGTCCCAACTTTAGGGGGTATTAACTTTTAGCGGGCCTTAGTGACTTGAAACTGGCTTAATAGGTCATAACTTGTAAAACTTGGGTCACACCAGAAGGGCTAATTGAGGGAGGGAAGTAGGAACTAGGTGAGATTTTAAAAAAAAAAATCGTCATTTTTTAGTCACCGAGGCCCGCTAAAAGTTACGACCCCCTAAAGTTGGGACCTACACAGGTTAATCAATAGTTCAAACCTTTTAAAAATTATCGCCTAAAGTTCAGACCTCTATTATCAATTTTTCCTAACTAAAAAGTGACATGACACATGACCATATTGACCCGCTCTTTTTACGACTTGTAGGTTCCGCCTTCATCAATATCATCATATCCCTTCTGTTGAATCCCTTTTCTCTGAAACGGGCTCCTTCCATCTATATCTCTCTCAATTCTCTGAAAACAAGTTCCATAAGACTACCAACTAACAACTGCAAATTTTGCACAACTTTCAATTGCAGGTTAGATTACCTAATTTCTTTAATGTCGCCATACTTTTCATCTTTAATTCTCTTCATTAAAATTATTTTTTTACTTTACCTCATGTTGATTTTACGTATCATGCAAACGTATATTTTTGTTATTTTAGGAGTGAAATCATATTTCGAGTTACAAGAGTTTGTAACTAATTTCATATCGTATTCTCGCACTATAACTACTTTTAGTTGGTACATTCTATTTTACTTTCAATGACTGGATGTTTTTTGGGTGATCCTTGAGTGGATACATTTAGAATGAAATTATTTAGTATGTGGTCGCTTATTCATGTTTTGTAAACTCCATTGGTGTCCATACTTCTGCAATTGTTTCCAATTGTTTTGCAAATGTGGTAAGAATTGTGTACATGGTGATATGGAGTTTACCCTTTTGAATATATGAGTGATTGTATTGGTAAGTTAGCTTTTAGTTGTTTTCCAAACAAACTTACCTATGCACACATAACTTCGTATTGTTCCTGTTCTAGTATTAGATTACTTTGTATGTTGCATAGGAGTTATCTCGATTACCTACAACTTGTCTCTTATAAGTCATTATGCATGGAAAACGTGCATGATTTGAGGTGAAAATGGAAAATGTGCTTATTTGTTGGCAATGTCATTCCTTTTTGTTGGTCATTGCCACTTGTTGCTGCAGTTGCATGAAATAATTTACCTTTTGATTGCGCATGGCAATTACCAACTTCATTTCAAGTCATGTCCAAATGTATATCTAGTCTTCTCTTAACATTTTTTTTATCATTTCTATGAACCTTTGACATTTTGAAGCATAATGAGGGTTAAGATAGTTGCGACAAAGAACAAACAAGCTAGTGCAAAGGCTGCAAAGAAAAAGAGAGAACCAAAGACATTAGGTGAGGCAGATAACCCAGAACCAGTGGAACAAGAAATTACCCCCAATAAAAGACAGTGGGAAGGGGTTGGTGAAATCTCATGTCCGTGTAATAATACAAGATCTGCCAAAGTCGCCAAGGTTGCAACTATAGGACCTACACAACCAGATCAAAGGTTCAAGACAATGAATTACCAAAGGTTGTACATCAAAGTATTTGGGGCATGGAAAATTACACCTGAGAGGGCCGTGGATTTTAATTCCTTGGATGAGGTTAGTGCCTGCTTTGTGAGGTTTTGGTTTCAATATCAAAGGTGGGATCAGCTGCTAGAAGAAACCGATGATGTGTACCCCGAGATAGTGTGACAATTCTAGACTCACTTCGACCACGCGAACATAGAATAAGGGGTCATACATACTTGAGTGAAAGGGAAATCAATTGTTCTAACGAATACCGAGTTGGGGGAAATTCTGGAGATTTCGGTACATAATTTACCACGAAACAAGTGGAGTAAAGTGAATGGTTTTGATCCCACGGCGGCCATCAAGCTTGTGTTGAATGATCCAGATTTCGAAGGAACAAATAAGCCTTCCATGGATGAATTGTCAATGCCCTCTCGCCTTCTTCACTTGATTCTAATGCACACTTTCACTTGTCGTTTGGGTAGGAAATCTTCCTTTACCTATCTAGACATGTTGGTGATGGACTACATCTTTGCCAAGAAGAAGATGAACATGTCGATGATGATGATCAACTACGTGGTTGTTGCTCATAACAGTAAAAAAAAGGAATTCCTTCCTTACGAGAGGTGGCTAACTAAGGTGTTTAGGCACTTCCAGGTGGACCTTTCAAATGAGGTGATTGCAGACTATGAATACACAACATCGTTCAATAGCAACACAATCACTCTTTCTCTGGGATATACATTCGATCCAACGCTACGTCTATGGAAGAAGCACGGTGTTAGGCGTGCGCCAAAAAGGGGAACTCCATCTGTGAAGGCACCATCTAAGGATCTCGAACGAGATGGTAGATTAGGTATGAATGAGTAGATGGTTCGGAATGTTGTGCTGGAAAGCCTTGTAGTGAAGGAGATGCTAAGGCGACTACATCCGCAGGTCTTCACTACTTCACTTATGGTTGACATTCGTTTTGTAGCAACAAAAGAGATAGCCATGCGTTTTGAAATGAGCGACAACATTTCTGGAAATACAGCTTTAGGTATTCTTAACCTTAATTCATACTAGTATTACTGATTACATTACACCATCATGTCCACTTTCATTTACTCATATTTTCATATAAATATTGGGTAGTTGTTTTTTGCGCTTAGGGACATTCTACATATTTTATGCTTTTGTTATATACCATTTTATATATGATTTCAAATGTGTAATAGATTCCCAAAACTGTGGCAATGGACAAGACAAAACTTCGTAGCAACTTATAGATTACAATTTGGATTTATTCGGTGGTTGTTGGGTACACATCTGTGTGTATTTTTTCAACTTTCGTCATATTATTATTGTTATAATGGAATGCTACTATCGGATGGCGTTATATATGATTTGTTACAAGTGTATTATCTTTAGTCCACACTTTATTAGCTGTATTTTTATAGAGCAATAAAATCATTCGTTGTCATTCTCAGGCGATGACAATGGCAATAACTTGGATGCTAAAGAGGGAGATGATGGTGCAAGCACGCGTTGCACTCATAATGATGATGATGATGGGGATGATGATAACAAACATGATGAGAATGATGTTCGTTTTGACCCCGAAGATGATTAGGAATTATGTTATGACTTTTGATTTTAGTTTGCCCCAGAGTTGTTATTATCTTGATTAACCAAGGTTAGGTTAGTTTAGTAAGTGTAGTTGTTATGCTGTGACATGAATTGTTTTAGTAGTTGGGTTAGTTATTACCAAACAAATAACTTTGGAACTTGCAGTACAACTTATGGATTGGTTGGCTACTTCCTAACTTTAGTATATAAAGTGTTGTTGAGCTACTTCTGTGGTCTTTCACAAGTGGAAGGCTGAGTATTTGAATAAATCGGATGTTGATTCACAATTTCTTGTGTTTCAAAAGATTTTGGAAAATTTATTTAATTGCAAAATTACATTTTCCAAAGTGATGGAAGTAGGGAATTTGATCATTCTCCCCTTCTTCAAAATTTTCGTCACTATGGTATAATTTTTGGAAAATCCTGTCCCCATACTCAAGCTCCGAATGGTGTTGTTGAACGCAAGCACTGTCACATTATTGAAATGGCTCGTACTATGATAATTCATTCTAATTTTCCTGCTGAATTTTGGGTTGATGCCTCCCACACCGCTACCTACACCATAAATAGGTTACCAAGCTGGATTTTAGGGGGTGTTTCTCCTTTTGAAAAATTATTTCATCATCCACCTTCATATCATTTTTTGAAAACATTTGGTTCTGAGTGTTTTCCGTTCCTCATGGATTCTAAAATCAACAAATTACAACCTAAATCTAAATCAAGTGTTTTTATTGGATATGCTTTGGATTATAAAGGTTATCATTGTCCTGATCATGCTACCAATAGAGTATTTATAAGTTGTCATGTTCTTTTTCACAAATACAAGTTCCCTTAGCGTACTTTTGTTGGTCATATGTCTAATGTGCCTTACACGTCACTTCTGGCCTTGTCTTTTGATTAGAGTCCCACTTGTGTGTCTCTTTCTCCCTTCTCGACCCTTGGATTTCCTTATGTGCCCTGTGGTCTTGCTTATCCTCCCACGAGTCCCCCTAATCCTCCCTCACAAAGCATTGTTGCTGCTGCCTTGGATCACGCTCGCTAGGCCTTCCCCCTCCTCCATTGCAAGTTTTACCGGGCCCACTGGTTTTCCATTTCCCGCTGGCTCCAGCTCCACTTCAAACACGCGTAGTGTCTTGCGCGCTGGGCTTCTAGCATTTGTTGGCCCCGCTCCACACAGGTGTGTTGTCTCGCGCGCTGGGCTTCCAGCGCCCGCTGGCCCAGCATCTCCTCACTCTTCACTTGGCGCACCCACGTCCAGCCCAATTGGTTCCCTTGACCCTCATGTGATTGGGCCTTCCTCATCCTTTAAGGGTGTTGCCCCCCTTTTTGCGGCATTCTAGTGCTGCTCCCTCTCCTCCCATTGTTGAGTCCCTCTCTTTCCAAGTTTCTCGGTCTCCTCCTGTTGTCTTAAACCATTATCCCATAGTCGCTCGTTTAAAAGACGGGGTATCCAAGCCTAAAGTCTTAATGAACTTAAAAACTGAAATTATTGAGTCAGAACCCACTAATTTTAAACAAGCTTCTAAAGACTCTCGTTGGCGTCAAGCCATGCTTGATGAATATATCGCTTTAATTAATAATGATACATGGGAGTTGGTACCTCGCAATTATGACAAGAATTTACTTAGTTGTAAGTGGGTTTATCGGATTAAATACAATTCAGATGGTTATGTGGAGCGTTTCAAAGCCAGACTTGTCTTTTTGGAAATCACCAGCAGGTAGGTGTTGACTACTTTGAAACCTTTAGTCCCGTTGTTAAGCCTAGCACTGTTCGTTTAGTTCTTACTATTGTTGTTTCTCTTAAATGGTCTGTTCGTCAATTAGATGTCAAAAATGCTTTTCTTCATGAAGAGGTTTATATGCGTCAACCTCCGAGTTTTGTTCATCCATCTAAACCTACTCATATTTGTCGTCTTCGTAAGTCCATTTATGGTTTGAAACAAGCTCCTCGAGCTTGCTTTTTTTGGTTTAGCAATTTTCTTTTATTTATTGGTTTCAAGTGCACAATTGTGATACTTCCATGTTCACTCTCAAATTTTGTGGTTAGCTTATTATTCTTCCATTATATGTTGATGACATTGTTCTTACTGGTAGTAGTCCTGCCCTTATTATTAAATTCATCTATATTCTTTCTTCTTAGTTTGCTATGAAGGATTTAGGGGATCTTCATTATTTCTTGGGTGTTCAGGTTGTGGGTACCCCATCTGGTTAAATTTTATCTTAAAATAAGTATGTCTCTGATTTACTTCTTAAACTCCATCTTCATACTGTTAAACCAATTCGCATCTCTGTTGTCTCTAGAGTTACGTTGTCTCTTCTTGACAAAGACCTTCTTGTTGATCCCACAGATTATCGTAAAATGGTTGCTGCATTGCAGTACTTAACTATGACTCGTCTAGATATATATTGCTTATGCTGTTAATATGGTGTCTCAGTTTATGCATGCTCCTCGTACTAATAATCTCGTCCCACATCTTTTTGAGATCTTTGATGAGAGGTGCAAGATTGATGTATATATCATTTCCCGGCTGCTTAGGCCCAGAAATTAAAAGAGACAACATAATATACTTCCGCTTCATGCACAACCATGGAGGAAGATTGTATATCACTAAAAGAACAGGCCAAGTGCTATGTTGACTACTCAAAGTACCGTAAGGATTCATTCCGTCCGTACACAATGCAAGTCTCAAGTTCCTAGCTTCCTGACCAAAGTCTCTATATCTGGAATCGATAGCTTTCCATTGAGGAGAATCTTCTGGATGCCTAAGCATCCCATCTTTCTTTCTGCGATCAGCATGCCATCTTAGGTTTTGTGCATCTTCTTTGATAGAAAAGAGCCTCCTAAACCTTGGCACAACTGGAAGATACCACAACACTTTCGCAGAAGGCCCAGTATTGCCCGGTCCGGGCACAACCCCATCCGGCAATTTGTAGCGGGACTAACCACACCTCGGGCATTCATAAAGGTCCGCATACTCATTTTGATACAACATGCAATCATTCGGACATGCATCGATGCGCTCATATTCCAAACCCAAAGGACACATTAATTTTTTGGCATAGTAGGTAGATTTTGGCAACAAATTACCCTCAGGAAACATATCACGTAAAGCTTCTAAGAGTTCTGTGAAGCCTACATCAGTCAAATTATGTTTCGCTTTTATGTTGAAAAGAGTTAAAATCCCACTCAATTGAGTGTATTTTGTACACCCTGGATATAGGGGTTTCCCAGCAGCTTCAGACAAACTGACAAACACTCGTGGCCGCTCATTAAAATGGTCACGAGCCCCTTCCAACATCTCACCTATTCGATCACCAAACTCTTCATCCTCGGTGTCACTACTATCTCCATTGTCATTTTCATCACCTTCAATCCTAACATGATCTTCTATCACAACTTCATTCTCAAGCCCGACATTCGACACATCAATTTCTAATGAATTACTAGTGCCAACATCAACATTAACCCTATCCTGAGTATATTTTCCCTGCTCACCATGCCATAACCAAATATAATACTCAGCCCTAAATCCACGACGGATAAGATGATCCCTTATGGTCCTAATATCAGAAATCATATTCACATTGTAGCAATCAACACATGGACAATAAATCTCAGCCTCGCAAGTAAGTTGTTGATGTTCTACAGCACGTTTACAAAACTCATTCACACCTTCTACGAACTCCAACGTATTTCGATTTCCATACATCCAACTTCGATCCATTTCTAAAAACCCCAACACATACATATATACAAATTATTATCAATTTAAAATTCACATAACTCCAACACATACAACAAACTAATATTCAATGCATGCTTCCATTGGGTCCTTATCACTCCAACCTAACCCATCTTAAACGTCCAATCCCACTAGTGAATGCATGTATCATCTTTGATTCTAAGTAAAATTCGGCAGCATTTCCCTTCAGTTCTCCAAGTACACGATAAAGATAATTGTTTATCTTATATGTACCCGGAGAACAAATTAGAAAAATGACTAACCGTATTTCACTTAGAATCAAAGAATCAACACACATTCACCACCTAAGTGAGATGTGACGTTTAAGAACAGTCCCAAAACGGGGACTATTCAAGACTTACTCCTAATGAGTAAGTCTTGAACGGGTATCTAGGCAATATGATGTACATAAAAACAATCGCATTCAAGCGATTCCAAATATTCACGAAACAATAATCGCATTCAAGCGATTTTAAGTTATCATCAAACAACAAATACCAAACCATTTCTTAGATTTCCCTTCCCCTCCCATTGGTAAGTCTATCAATATAAAGGCATTGCATTCATATCAATTTAAACAAAGAATTACAAAAACAAATCCCGTATAACATATTAGGGCATACAAAAACTAAAGCAAAATTATCACAAAATCAGTTTTTAATACTCAAATCTTATAACTAAGCATATATATACTTTATACTAATCATTTTAAACTACAATTTAAGCCAAAAATTTATTAAAACACTAATTAAGAAAAATTTACAAAAAAATTAACCTAAGATGACAAAACGGCGAGGAACAAGGTTGAAGGCACCGGAAATTCTGAGGAGAGGCGCCGGATGAGAAGTGCCGGAGGAGAAGCACCGGAAAAATTGAAGTGGCGCCGGTGAAAACCAAGCACTGAATACCGGAGTCGATTCGCTGTAGCGAAGGAGAGATTTTGTTGCAAAAACTGAATACCGAGGACCGAAACGCCGGAAAACGAAGGGGGGACGCCGGAATGTTGTTGCGAAATCGCCGGAAGACCGAACGTGTCGCCGGAGGAGAGAGAGAGAGAGTGTGAGGGGGTCGAAAGTTTGAGAGACTGTGAGAGAGTTTGAGAGATTGTGAGAGAGTGAACAATTCGACAAAACCCGCGTCCCTTTTTTTCTGGATTGCCAGCGAACATTGCTGCGGTTTCCACGTGGAAACCGCAGCAATATTCGCTGCTAAGGGCCCACATGTTTTTCAAAATTTGCCCGTTGAATAATATTGCTGCGGTTTTTGGCGGGAAACCGCAGCAATATTGTAATTTTCTATTTTTTTTTCTTTTTGCGTGTTATATTGCTGCGTACAGGTAATACCGCAGCAATATCAGCGCAGCAAATAGCATTTATTCTACTATGGTTTAGTTTCTGTCACTTAATTCTCTCACCATTCTTTTTATTTATTTTTAACTTTTCAAAGTTAAATTCTATGAACAAAATAGAAATTTTATTGAATTTATTTATAATTTCTAATATTATAAATTTTTAGTTGATTTTTGATTTAAGTACAGTACTTCATAAATTATAAAGAAAGTGGACACTTTGATTTAAAGGCAATTTTTTCATAGGTTGTATTTTGTAAGTGAATTTTTAAATTTTTATAAAGTTTCTTCATTTTAGTGAGTTGCATAATGTAATTATGCAATTTTATGATTTTAGTTGACTTGTGAGTGATTGTTATAATTATATTTTTGTTTGAAGCCCCCTTTTATTTGTAAGTGAATTTGTAATTTAGAATGGGACGGGGGTGACATAGTCTTTTCTTTCGGGGACACTATAGCTCCCCCCTTCCCTTATATAATAGAGATTTGTTGTACTTTAATTCTTGAATGATATTTTACATAAACTTTCTTACCTTGATAATTAATCGCTATTATATAATAGAAAAAGATAGGTCCAAATATATGTAAAAGTTTCATTATATATAGGAAACATTATAAAAAAGTAAATAATTTTTTTTCTTGTCTAACTTCTAAATTTTGATTTCACTACATATACACCTCTAGTTTTTATCATGACCCACCATTAATTGTGAATGGTTCTTGAGAATAGTGATTTGTAAGTAAATTTTTGTAAATGTTTTAGGTTATTAGTTTTAGTTTGTATAATAATTTTAAGTTTTAATAAAGTTTTCTGATTATTTGAGTGACTTGCGTGATTTTTATAACGTAATTTTGTCAATTGTATGAGTGATTTGTAAAGTTTCTTCTTTTAAGTGATTTGTGAGTGAGTGTTGAAAATTAATTTTCGGTAGTTTTCTTTGAGTGTCGATTTTGATTTTGACATTCCTTTTGTAATTTAGAAAGGGAAGGGGGGGGGGGGAATAGACATTTCAAAATAGGACACCATTGCTCTCCCCTTCCCTTATATAATAGAGATTTAATTGATTTTGTTTGCCTAATTCCAAAAATATATATGATTGACTTGATTGACATTTTGGATACCTTACCCTAAGCTACGGTTGTAATATCAATCAATTAAATAAAAAATGGCAATGATTTAGTAGTGATTTAAATTCATAAAGATTTGAGGATACTGATTGCTTAATTAGAGTCATAAATCACCTAAAATCACGGATTTAAACATAATCTTGTCCGATTTTGTGCAAATATATTCCATTTGAATTTTTAGGTGATTATAATTTTTAGGTGCAAATATCTATATTATTAAAACGATGTGATGTTCGAATACAAAAACTTCACTATTTATACAAAAAGGTGCTATGTTAATTTTGCATATTTATGTTAATTAGCTAATGAGTATTATGGTTGATTGACAATTAGCATAAATTTTGATTGATTGATAACTTAATTTTATTACCATGTTAATATTTTTTTATTAATTTCGGATACTATCAATAAGTGATTGATTGACAATTACCATTAAGACTGATTGATAATTTAAATTACTTGCCATGTTTAGTTGCTTAGTAAAATTTTCGAACATAACCAATATGACAACTAAAAATTTCGGCCAAAAGAATATTAATTTGAAATTTTAATTACGTAATTGTAACCATAATTAACGTCAATCACATTAATATATAAATGGAATATCCTTGATTTTCGGAAATCTCATATGATATCATGATATTAATTGCCTAATTTAAAAAATCAATCATCATAAATCACGATTTTTTTTGCATTTTTCATATAATTTTTGGCCATAATATTCCGAAATGCCACGTGGACACTCTAATTGAGAGCTTTAGTTTGTGAAGCTCTAGAATTGCTCGGTGATTCTGAGCTTGCACGTAGAATTTAGGATTTTACTTTAAACTAGGTTTTGGACCCGTGCATAATGCACGGGAACTTTAATACAATAAAAATATTTATATATCCGCTACATTGAAAACATATAAATGATTATTTACGTCTACTTGATCAAAAACTTTGTGTTTAAGAGAAATACACATTTATATTAATTATAAAGTTGTTTGACATATACATGATATTCATATGTTTTGGAAGACTTCTTTTTAGAGCAAAACAAAATGTTTTAAGAAGCTACTTCATCCGTTCGTAGTCTAATATAACAATGAGATTTTTACACTATTCATTCACTATCATACCCTTTCACTATATATTGTTATTTTTATGTAAAGACAAATATAGTCATGTGGGGTATTGTTAGATTCGTCTTGATATATACTTTCAAAATATCAAATGTGTATAATTTTACTAAATAGTAAATAAAGATATTAATAGTAAAAATTGAGCATTGGCAAGCGTGAAAACCCAATTGCTGCAGTAGAAAAAGAAAGGAGGAAGTATAATATAGTCAGAAGCAATTATATCATCATAAGTAAAGCCAACAACACCTTAGGAGGAAGATTGGAATTCCACATTTTCTTCCACACTTCCGATACAATAGAATCGCCAACAATTGTATGCATGGGAATTCTTAAAAAAATTAATAAAGTGATGGTCTTATTTAGTAGAACATACCAATTTTGGTGTAGCCCCATAGAAAGCCATCATCTAAGGGTTGAGATGGTAAAGGTTAAGGATCTCAACCGCCTCAACAGGGAGAAAATTTATTTGCACGAACTTGGTTTTCATCCCAGTAACCAGTTGGGGGGGGTCAATCGTCTCAGAAACTCTCTCTACATTACATCTTCATTTTTTCCTCGAAATGGCCTTAAAGTATTAGACTTCCCATTATCTTTCTGATATAGGAGTACTATTAGGCAATTTTTACCAATGACTGAGAAATGGCTACATAAAATTGGCCATGACTGAGAACTGGTCTCGGGAGATACAAACCCACCATGCGATAGGGATTGTCCTTGACTTTTGACACACGACCAACTAAAATTGCCTTTTTTGAAACCTCAGAGGAAATTTGTTCCATCTGACGGAATGAGTACCATACGGGGTATAAATACCTTATTCCACGTTGCTACCTAAAATGACCACAATTTCGATGATATATTGTATCATACTTTATTCCCCATTTCATCTGGTGGAATGAGTATCATACAGGGTTTCCCACTCTACTTTTTTCCTAAATACCTTATTCCCCGTTGCTACTTGAAATGATCACAATTTCGATGATATATTGTATCATACCTTATTTCCCATTCCATCTGACGGAATGAGTATAATACAGGGTTTCTCAATTTACTTTTCACCTCCCAAAGACTACCTCAAGTGACTTCAATGGTCCACAATTAACCCTTATTCATTAATTTCTTCCTAAAACCAATTTTCGAATATATTAAGCGAACTAAAGTTTTAATATTCATTAAGACTAATTTAGAAAATGTAAACAAATATAAATACGCACTACTTGTATAATATATGTGTGTTTTATAGGTTCTTTATAAGATGTACATTTCAATATTATCTTCTACATCAAAGAAAAAAAAACCAAAACAAAGTTAAATAAATAACAACTTTTCCAATTCAATAACTTTATTTGATCTTTTCAAAATAGTTTCACTCTATTATAAACCAATTAAACTTGAATACTTATAAATCCCCCTTTTTTTTACATCTAAGCTTGACAATTAACTCATCTTGTTGATTCACCTTCTAAATTAGTGTCGCAATGCTCATTAGATATCTCTCTTTCCAGTCTAATATCGTCCACACGATTTATGGTTTAAAAATTGTAACATTACTTTTATATAAAATTATAAGATAATTATTTTACTTGTAGTTTCCTAAAATGACCACAATTTTGATGATATATTTTATCTTACATCATTCCCCATTTCATCTAACTGAATGAGTATTATACAATATTAATTATATAATAAAACAATGGCGCTGCTTAACTTTAATGATGAATAAGTGAGAAATATCTATTTTAGCAAAGAAACTATATTTAATCATGCATATAAGAAATAATTATTGATATCCTATAATGTCAACTACTTCATGATTCACTCATACTTTCATATATAATTTGAGTTTAGGATGTTAAATTTATGAACAGTTATATTAGTTTTTTTTTTTTGCAAGAATAATTAGTTAAAGAATATATTTGGATTATATTGAAGAAAAATAATTACTATTCTTAGTTTCTTAATACACGCAACATATTTCTTTTTGGGATATTTCATAAAACTTGCAAAATAATTCGCAAACTATTATAAAAATTAAAGAAAGCTTTATTTATAATTTAAGCACATGTGTCATGTTTTCACTCTCTCTCCTACTCTTTTATTTTATAATTTTTATAGAATGGGCCAAATTCAAAGTGTGTGAATTTTCTTTAAAAATGATATTAGTATCAAGCGTAAGTTCATAAGTGTATGTACTTATATCGTTTGTTTCATTTGAATGTAAGAATGTGGGAAAATATTTGCCTAAGGTTGTCAACCTTCTTATTAGTCGCAATAATAGAATAATATATTAATATATATCCAATAAATTGGAGAGAGAATTGCCATAGATTAATGTTTTATGTACTCTTGACCTTAACTTTTTAGTAGTGAGAAGAATATCCATTTTTATCTTTAAACAACTTATCTTGTCTGACATTTTCTTAATTCTCCCTTAAGTTGTCTGAAAAACACTTAATTATTATATCTAAATTTGTTTAATCTTATCTAAATTTTCCAAACTTATATTATCATAGTTATGTCAAAATTAGTTAAAGTAGACAAATGCTTATATATTGGTTTTCATTTTTTTTTTACCTAATTCAATTTCTTGAACATATATATAGATGAACTCTTATTTTACCTCTCTCACTTTAACTTTTTTTTTTTTTAAAAAAATACTTTTAGTATGTATTGGTCATGGATATGATTTTTTTATGATTATCATATTAGCTTACCTAAACCACTTTGGGACTAAAAATTGAATATTTGAGTTGTTATTGTTTTTTATATGTAATCTCTAGTCATAATCATGGTGTGTTATATTTTTTTCAACAAAATCATTTTTTATTTCTTGTTTGGTAATAAAATAAACTTGCATTACTATTATTATTACATTTGCATATTTTCTTGAAGGGGCTAGCATCTCATGATAATGGTGTGGTATTCATTACCAAAAGTGAATAATATTAAAAAAAAAAAACTTATTAGACCAATGTACCCATTGGCTTGAAATTATGTAATTTTTAAATTAATTATATTATATAAGTTTGATAGGTGTGATGAAAAACTTAAAGTTGTTATACCAACGCACCCATTGGCTTGTACTTAACTAATATTTGTTTTATATTTGAAATTTCATATTTTGACTTTTTGAGTATCTTGTATTAGTGAAAAACTTAAAATTATTATATCAATTCATCTTTTTCATTGTATATTTTCTCTCTCATCTAAATTGGTATTTAGCTTGAAAATAATTCCATAACTGGTTTTTGTGAAAATAATAAGAATGACCGCTAAGATAATATATGATTTTCGTTTTAAAAAAAAGATAATATTTGATTTGTTTCCTTAATTGATAATTGGTTGATTGATTCCTTTAGTTATTGTAGTTGATATTATTTCCTTCATTGTTACACAATCGGAGGAATTAATTGATTATTGTTAAAATTATTTTTAGCAATGCCACGTGGCATAAGCAAGCATTAGGTCGAAAAGTTGAGGGTGAAGGAGAACATAGGAAGGTTGAGGTCTTGCCACGTAGGACAATTTTTTCTTGCTTTAATATTATATATGATAATAGTATAGATATGTAGCAAAATTAAGATGTAGCTAGCTCGTTGTAGCCTTGCATGACTTTCTTCACTTTACTTAGTAGTTTGCATAAGGTTATTTGAAGGAGAAGGTAAATCAAGAGAAAATCTTTTGCCACAAAGTATTTTCAATGTTTAAGAACTAAAGCTGACAATAATAACGTATGTCATATCAATGACCATGATATATAAATTTTTGGCGCATTACATTGTTTATAATTGGAATACAGTAAAAATTTACTTAAGCAGAAATTACATATCTTAGATTGTAGACAATACTACATTGCCATTACCACAATTGGGCTACTAACATTATGATAACCATCTGACCAAATTATTCTACCAAATGCATAATTCTTGGATATTTTCCCCTTCACGACTTCCAATGTAAGGTGAAAGCTTTTTTCTTGACAAAGGGTGGTGAACTCCAAGATGGGAGGACTAACAAAAATTGAAATCCCTCTTGGATTTTGAACATGTGCTTTGTACTTTCCTGGAGAACCAACGTTTTTAACAGTTCTAGTCACTGTGATAGTATTTTTAAGTCTAGGGACGGTTATTGAGGGGTAATTGAGATCAAGTATACTGAAATTTTTGGGGCACAAATAATGCCCTGCATGAAATAGAGCGATAGATTTCTCATTATAGCCAAGTGCACAAAGAAAGTTTAGGTAGTCAGTCGTAGTCATATCATAAACTAATCCGGGATCCACAGCCCGATTTGGTTGAACATGACCAGCTCCATAATGAAATGGGTTTGCTTGTATATTGGAAGCATTTGTGATTGGCTCATGCACATTGTCTATCACGCTTGCTGAAATTACAATGACAGAGTATCTTTAGTATATATATCTTAGATGTCGTCCGCATCTAAAATCATATTGCCTCCTCAATTTTATTTATTGAATTAATATTTATAAGAAAAACTAATAAACCAATGAAATACTAAATTGTGAATAAAAAATGCACGAAATTAATTTAACTGAAAAAAGACAAAACTGGACAAAAGTTTATGTATTAATTAGCAAATAAGATCTAATTTGGGTCAACACGTTGTTAAACATCAAAATTTCTAATTGAAACCGTGGTGTCAATTAGTATTTACATGTCTGATTTAGAAATTAATAAAGATGATCATACAATTGCAATTAAAGGCATAAAATAGTTAAAAATTCTTGACAAAAAGCGATAAGAAAATACATTCAAAGGTTGTTGACATAAAGAGAGGGTACTTTATGATTTGAAAATAGGGTTATATTACAATGTATACGATAGGATTCATCATTGTAGCTCTTTTAGGTAATTACTTTAGATGATTACAAGCTATTTCGCATATGTTTGTTTATGGTGAGATATTCAATCGCATCATGGTTACAATGCTACCTTGATCTAGATTTAGATGAGATCGTATTTGAATTCTCTCACGCTCTTGATTGCCAATTTACTCGTCCTTTTAGTTGCCTAATTTAGGTGATTTTTTGTGGTGTATTGCGCCCTTTAAAGAAGGGCTTGAAGAACCCTCAAAAGTCTCTATTTGATTTGCAATCCTAATGCTAATTGCCTAATCCTAATTCCCCTTATTTATCTGTAATGTTAATTATTTTAGACCCCTACACATGCTACCCCTAAAGACTTTTCTCTTATTAATATTCTCTTACTTTATTACTTGCTTATAACGTGGCTCAATCCATATTCGATCTTAGTTCACTAAAAAACTCCTTTCATTGCCTTCTACTTAGCTTATTCCTAATTCATGATATTGGTGCCTAAAACTGCAATTCTCAGGGAACTCGACTCTTAGGAATTTGATTATAGGACTTTGATAAATGATGCAAAATCATTTATCAGAGTAAAATTGATAAAATTAATATGGGTAAATGACCACAAGCAAATAAAAACAGTTAGAAATAATATGATGATTACATTCTAATATGGACAACTAGCATATTTTGCACGTCACACGTGTTTGTCATACTAACGTTCTTTTTTCTCAATTAGTTTTTCATCGTGTTACAAAAAGTGTGATTCGAATATACATTAATAATTATTTTTAATTTTTCAAATATGTTTTTCTTCAATTAACGTTTCGTTGGTTTTTTGGTTATTTGTTCATCATTATTTAACTATAGTGTTGCGAGAAGAAAATACAAAGCACAACAAGCTTGTGCTCAAATAAAGTGAAAGAATTTGTTGTTGGGATATGGAGATCTTTCATGTTTTGGCAAGTATCCAAGTATGTCAAGGATTGTAGTTTCCTAATACTAGTAGAGTTGTATTTAGGAAAGAAGATATAATTTGACATGTATGATGTTCTATCTACGATTAGGTTATTACTTTCTAGTAGGAATCTATTATTTCTAGTTGCACTACAACAAAACGCCAAAACAACGACAGCTTCACTGCGACGGTTTGAATCACGGTCGTTATTCTTGCAGTCAGCGACTGTTTAAAACCATCGTTGCCATCGACTAATTTTAAAGTGGACAGCGTCGGATAAACAGTCGTTGTTGATCAGCGACCGTTTAAAACAGTCGTTAGTTTTATTATTTTAATTTTTTAGATTTTTTCCATTTAAGCGACTGTGTTAAACGGTCGCTCATGATAACAAAAAAAATAGACAAAATAAAGTTGGCTTGTTCTCAATCCTCTCTCTCCTCAATCCTCCCTCTCCTTACTTAAGCCTAATCCCTCATCTTTCTCCGCTTCAGATTTGCTCCTCGCTCCTCCCTCTAAATCCAGCAGAGCAACAAATGCTTATTGAAGACATAGAGAATGATGAGAGAGAAAGTGAAACAGGAAAAAAAAGAGAATCCAAAAAAAGGGTTTCTTCAACTCTATCTCTAAGAAGGTAAGAGATTTTGATTTCAAGTTTTTATCTTTTTTTTTCTTCTTTTTTCTATTTATCGAATTCTAGGGTTTTGAATTTTTGATTTTTTAGGGGGTACTGATCTGAAAATCTGTCACATTATCGGTGGAGAAATCGAAGAGATCGTTTACTCTTGTTCTTGAGTTGAAATTGTAGTGTGTTTTTGTTTTCTCACTAATTTGATTTTCTTGTTGCTGTTTTATCATATTTCTTAACGTTTAGTTTTAAATTTTTTTTTCTTTTTGAATTTTTTTGATTGTTTTTTTTTTCAAGGTTTAGGTGGGAATTTCATGAGTCCATATGCTGTACAAATGGAGGAATCAAAACCTACAAATTTGAACAATGAGAACGGTTGTGAAATTGAAGCTCGATTCGCCGAACTCCGCAAGGTTTAATGTCTTCTTATCTGTGTTCTTCATCAACAGCACCACCTGACCATCTCACCAAGTAGTTCTTTTCTTTCTCTTGTATCCAAATCTCCCACTTTGAATCGCAATTCAAACAAAGTATAGTTACTTAGAAAAAATACACTATATCTATATATGTTTTGTTAATTCATTTGTTCCTATAATTTTAGATTATATTTGCTCACTTGTTCTTGTTGTCAAATAATTTCATTGTTCATCGAATCGAAAATTTAAAATGGCTTCTTTTAGCATATAGAATTAGTAAGTTTGAAATTGTCACAAGATTTCGTTACTATATTTGTTTAATGAATGTTGTGGTGGTTACTTGCGCTACTGCTGCTTCTGTTTGCGGCTTAGCGGCTGCTAGTGGTGGCTAATGTATTCATTTGATCATCAAATTGTTATACGTTTCATGTTCTTTTTGTTATTGTTGTGGAATTATTCGTTACTGATCGAAAGATTGTAATGTATTATTGTATTATGTTTGATTTGATACACTTGAATGATAATTCTAGTTGCTTTGCTGGTTGATTTGTGTGTGTGTAGAATTCGTTCTTATTCCCTCTTCCGTAGAATGGGGTCGGCATGTGAAATTACTATTACTATGTTTTTGTGTAGGCATCTTGTAGAGGGAGGGAAAGGGAGGGGAATGCTTTCACTTTCGTTCCATATTTTATTAAAAGTGGAGGGTTTTGGTTTATTTGAAGGGGAATAAAAATTGATTGCTCGATTCCCTCATTCTCTTTCCCCATTTCATATCCAACTAAGGAAAAGTAGACCATTTAGGCCATTTTACTTGAAAATACAAAATATAGGTATGTTAGAAGCAGATATAGGTCATTTTACTTGAAAATGAATGAATATGAGTATTTTGAATTTAGTTTAAGTTATAAACACCTCAAACGTCATATATATTGTTTGTTTTATGTATTTAATAGTAGTTTTGATTGAAAAATACAAAATATAGGCATGTTAGTAGCAAATATAGGCCATTTTAGGCCATTTTACATGAAAATAAATTATTAGGAGTATATTTAAGTTAGTTTAAATTATACACACTACAAGCAACTCAAATATAGTTTGTTCAAATATGGGAAAGTATGCATATTCACAAGGTTTGGCTAGTTGTTTTAGAAATGGATATGTTTTAGCATATTATGTGGTGTTTGAGGTTACTTCATTTCTTAAGATTTGGAGCGCATCTTTTTCTCATAGGCTAATTGGTATTATGTTTCATAGTCTTTCATGGACTCATGGTTTTGTGCTTAAGTTGGCTATATGCTTTTATAAGACTAGTGTAGAGTGTTGTTGCTTCAAAGGTGTTCGAAGAAATGCGTCAAAGAAGGAAACTGCGTCTCGCCCGGGCAGGTTGGTCGGATCTCGCTCGGGCAGGTCGGGCAGATCTCTCCCGGGCAGGTCGGGCGGATCTCGCCCGGGCAGGTCGGGCGGATCTCGCTCGGGCAGGACGGGCGGATCTTGCCCGGGCAGGTCGGGCGGATCTCACCCGGGCTGGTCGGGCGCATTTAGCCCGGGCAGGTCAGGCGGATCTCACCCGGGCGATATTAGTCGGGCCCACGTGTGAATTTGGAGAAGCGAACTCCCCCTCGGTCAGGGGATTTCGCCCGGGCAGCCCGGGAGGTTCGGCTAATTTTGCGGTAAACGCATTTTGAGCTGCTGAGTATAAATAGGTTATTTTACCTATTTTGTTTTTCCTAAGTAAGTAAGATGTATTATATCCAAACAATCTCTTTACAACTAAAACAGCCTAAAATAGGCCAAAATAAGAGAAGCTAACTAAGCTAACTCTTGTATCCACCTCTTATCTCTATGAGTTATCTTATTTAGTAAAACAGCTAACACTCTACTTTTAATTACAAATTTAATTTCTCTAATCTCTCTAGGAATAAGAGGGACGTTTTGAAGCCAAAAGCTTTCATTTCTACTCTGCCATATCTTATAGATGAGAGTTGTTACAGTAGTATAGAACACCTTCTTTTTCAATTGAGATTGTTTGCAATTCTTGATCCACCTTAGGATCCTTCCCAGATCAGTGGCAGCACACCAAATATTCAACCAACTCTTAATAGCCTGTAGACATCTCTTGTTGTAATGGCATTCAAAGAATAAGTGAGAATGACTTTCTGAGCGACTGCCACATAGCATACAGTTATCTGTCACACTGAGACCAATCTTGGCCAGCTTCTCAGTAGTTTGTAACTTATTCTGTATAGCAAGCCAAGCAATAAAACGATGCTTGGGGAAGCTAAGTCTATTCAAAATGAAGTTGCACCAGATCACTTGTTGTTGCTGCTGAACTAGCTTGTTATAAACCAGCTTGACAGAATATTCAGGCATTACCCTGGATTCATCAATTGTAAACACAACCTTCAATTTATCCCTTGTCTCACAGATCTTCTTCCAGGACCAAGGAGCACCTTTTTTAGGCACATACTGCCACCAGTCAGAATTATGAATGTACACAGCATCAACCCATCTAATCCAGGCACTATCCTTCTTCATTGTAATAGCCCACACATATCTACCCATGTTAGCTATGTTCCACAATAAGATATCTCTAAAGCCTAACCCTCCAAATTTCTTTGCACAACAGAGGCTATTCCAAGCTATCAACCCAAGCTTTTGAGAATAGGCCTGTCCACTCCAGAGAAAAGATCTACATATCTTCACAATTTCATGTACAACTTTTTTAGGCAAGATGTAAACATGTGCCCAATATTGATGTATACTTAACAACACAGAGTTTATTAGCTCCACTCTAGCCATATAGGAAAGGTTTCTAGAACTCCAAACCTTTATTCTGCTAGTCATTTTCTCAATCAATAAGTCACACTGAGCAAAAGTGATTTTCCTAGAGCAAATAGGTACTCCCAGGTACTTAAATGGCAATGAGCTTCTAGGGAAACCAGAACTATCTTTCACTCTCTGAACCTCATTATCCACCACACCACAGCAATAGAAGGCAGACTTCTGAGTGTTTTCTTTGAGGCCAGATGCATCAGAGAAAAGCTTGAATGCTTGTAACATGAGGTAGATAGAATTAAACTCCCCCTTACAACACATTATGAGATCATCCGCAAAGCATAAGTGTGTGAGCTTAACAGCTTTACAACGAGGATGAAACTTGAACTTAGATAACTCCCCAACATTCTTCAAAATTATTGATAAGTACTCCATACTTATAACAAATGAGGAGAGATGGGATCTCCTTGCCTTAAGCCTCTTTTTGAAGAGAAATGCCCATGTAGAAAGCCATTAATCACTAGTGAGAAGGAAGGAGTTCTCACACATGTCATCACCAATTGAGTAAATCTCTCTGGGAAACCAAGATGCTGTAACATTTCTTCCAAATAATCCCAATCAACAGTATCATACGCCTTTTGTAAGTCAATTTTCATCAAGCAACTAGGACTTACATTTTTCCTTCCATAGTGCTTCATTATATCTTGAGTAATCAGAATATTATGCACTATATATGTACCTTGCACAAAGCCTCCTTGATTATCATTTATGATATCAGGTAGTATACTACTCAATCTGTTGCTCAAGACTTTTGTAATACACTTGTTCAACACATTGCAACAAGAGATTGGTCTAAAGTCACCAACATGAGTAGGACATTTGTTTTTAGGTATAAGAGTGATTGAAGTTGAATTAACTTCCTTGAGTAACTTACCAGAGGTGAAGAAATCAAGCACTGCATGGATCACATCCTCTTCTACAATGTTCCAAGTATCTCTATAGAAGTAAGCACCAAAGTCATCAGGGCCTGGAGCTTTGTCTCCATTTATAGATTTCAGAGCTGCTTTGTTCTCAGCAGTAGTATAACTGCTATTGAGTATAGTTCTGTGAGCTTCAGTGACAAGAGGGCCACTCTGCACAATTTGCTGGACTACTGGTCTCCTGTTTTGGCTGGTACTCCCTAGTAAACCTTGATAATAATCAAGGAAAGCCTGAGTCACTCCATCTTCAGTATCTTGCCAAATACCATCCTTGTCATAGACAACATACACTTAGTTTTGAATTCTTCTAGCCTTAATACTTTGATGAAAGAGAGAAGTGTTTTCATCTCCATGTCTAATCCACTCCAGCTTTGCTTTCTATCTCAAGAATTTAGATCTGGTGCTTCAATTTATAATCAACACATGCTTGTAATTCTGCATCTGCAAGCTCTACTTGCCGTGGATTAACATGCATTCTATTTTGGGCTTGTTGCATATCATGGAACGCCTTGTCATCTGCAGCTTGAACCTCATTGAACCCCAGTATATTCAACTCCTTCAGTTCTTTTTTTACTAGCTTCAGCTTCTGAACAACAGAGAACATCTTAGTGCCTCTTACTGGTGTTTAGCCAAGCTGCAGCCACTCTATAGGAAGAAATAATTCATGATGCCTCCACATAGTGAAATATGTAAAAGGTTTTCTTCCTACTGTTAACAAGCATGGAGAGTGGTCAAAAGAACCTTCATTCGGAAATCCCACTTCAGCATTACAATATTGAGCCTGCCAACCTGGATTTGCCATTACTCTGTCAATTTTAGAAAAGACTCGAGCCTCTCCTTGCTGCTTATTGTTCCAAGTGAACATATTCCCAGTAGCTTTTACATCAACCATGTTACACTCATGTAAACACTGGTTGATATCTTCTAATTCATGTCTTCTCACTAGAGCTCCAATTCTTTCATCCACATTCATCACACAGTTCATATCCCCACCAATTATCCTTGATTCATTTATAGTATGACTCTTCAAAAATTGCCACAATTCTCTACTTCTAGCATTTTCATTGAACCCATAAATGAAAGTACAATAAAATGAAGGTAATCCACTTACAGTTTTGACTTGACAATGAATAGCTTGACTAGATCCTTGTAGGATGTTAATAGAGAAAACTCCTGGTTTCCAAGCTAGAATGATCCTCCCACCATCATGGAAAGCAGAGTTAGAGCTAAAGCACCAACCTCTAAAAACAGTCTGATAAAGGCTCCCTAGATTGGATGCCTTTACCTTTGTCTCCAAGAGCCCCACAAGCCCCACAACATGATGTTGAATGAAATTCCTAACATCTAACTGCTTCTTAGGACTATTGAGCCCCTGGACATTCCAAAATAAGATTCTATCCATTGCTGATGGAAGAGTTCCCTCTTCCCGAACACATTCAAGTGGCACAACATGCTCACCAAAAACCAATTCCTTCACTGCAGATGACTCTCCTTTCTCCTGAAATTCACCTTCTGCTACATTCAATACGATATCAAAGGCATTATCAGTACTAGTAGTGGCAATAGTGGTAGCTTTCAGCTTAATTGGCCTAAGAGCCATATGAAAACCCTCTTCATCTACATGAGAAGATTTCTGATTCTCTGGAATCTCAGACTGCACAATAGCAGACTTCACACCAGCTGGTTTCACAACAACCTGTTGTGAAGGCTTTTTCACCCACACTTGTTGTTTCTTTTTTATCTTACACTCCTAAGTTTCATGGCCAAATTTCAAACAGTTCTTGCATTGATTTGGCTTCCATTCATACTGCACATGACACTCTTGTTTCCCACCATTTTCATCCAAGAAAGCTACAGAACTAGGGAAAGTTTGATCAAGTTTTACACGAACTAAACCCTAGCATATTGCACTTTATCTCTCTTGAGTGTAGCCTCGTCACACTGCACAGGTTACCCAATTTGAGCTAAAATTTTGAAAAGTGATTTCTCACCCCCAATATTTCAGACCAATTCTAATCTGCACCCATATTGGAATGAAACGAAGCTCTTCCTTCTTAAAGTCCATGTCCTGACACCAAGGCTTCATTATGAGTGGTTTATGATCAAAGAAATATGTACCTCCTAGCACCTTATCTCTTGAGTCCATAGCATGAAACCTCACTATAAACATGCCTTTTTTTTACCATAACTACTTTATCTATATTGAACATTCTTCAGATCCTCCTAAAGAATCCATCCATCACTTGGATAGGTGGATTCGCACCAAGTACATAACAAACAATTGAGGAATTCCATAAATCAATTTCGTCCTGAATGTCAGTCACATCAATCTTCACCAAATTCTCGATTTCATTTAATTAAGGATTCACATTTTCATTCAATTGTTCAGTTAAAACAAAGTCATTATTATTCACAGCCAAATTCTCATTCGTAGACCGTTGATCATTCAAATCCGATGCCACCTCTTCAAATTGTTGAAAAATAGGAATCGTACCTTGAGATTCTTGATCCTTATGCTTCTCCTTTGATCAATGAATCGATTCAAGCCAGTCACTAAAAGTATGTCGAATTTCTGACTGCTGTTTCAATTGCATCAATGAAGATTTTGGAGTCAAAATTTCTTCCTGAAAATCAAAATTTATTGCTTCCACTCCCAAGATTTCATCCATCGATTTAGTTTTCAACGCTTGAGAATCCGAATTTGGACCTCTAGGCCTCGCACTCTTCCTTCCACCTCCATATTTTCTTGCCATGGCGACGGTTTACATGAGAAACCGAGAGAAAATTAGGAAAGAGAAAAAGCGTGGGAGAAACCCACCTTTATTTTACCTAATTGTTTAGAAGATGAATTAGACTTAATTCTCTCTGTAATCTATTCTCTTCTCATAATAAAATATTTTCTCTCTCTCAGCCGTAGACGCAGCCAAATTGGTGAACCACGTAAATCTTTTGTCTGTCTTTATTGTTTTTGCATTCGTTATTTGTTTCTCTCTTACGTATGTTATAACAAATTGGTATCATAGCTTTGGTTTTCGATTTGTGTGAGAAAGATGTCTGGGATGAATGTCAAAATTGATAAATTTACTAGGAGGAATAGTTTTAGTTTGTGGCAAATAAAGATGGGGGCTTTACTGAAGCAACAGGGGTTGTGGGCACCGTTGGCAAACAAGGCAACGGATTCAGTCACCGCTGAGATGGAAATTTTGGAGGAAAAGGCGCATTCAACAATTATATTGTGTCTGTCTGACGACATAATTACTGAAGTTGCGGAGCAGGAAACTGCTGCTGGTTCGTGGTTGCAGTTAGAGAGTTTATACATGACGAAATCTCTAACCAACAAGTTTCTTTTGAAGCAACGTCTGTTCAGCCTACGTATGCAGGAAGGTACGTCTCTAAGGGATCACTTAGATAAATCGAATACTATCTTGCTAGATCTGCGAAATATTGATGTTAAAATAGATGATGACGATGCTGCTTTAGTATTATTGGTATCTTTGCCTGTATCATATGAGAATTTTGTAGATTCTTTTATTGTTAGGAAAGATAGTCTGTCGTTAGAAGAAGTAAGATTTTCTCTCCATACTAGAGAGGTTCGTCATCAGGCATCTGGTTCTAGTATAGAGAATTAGGCATCTGGATTAGTAGTTACTGGGGAAAAGGGACAAAAGAAATCTGGTAAAAAGAAAACGAACTCTAAAAATTCGAATTCGAAGGGTCCTAGAACTACTGATATCTGTAAATACTGTAAGGAAAAGGGGCACCGAAAAAATGAATTTCCTAAGAAAAAGAAGCAGCGGGAAAAAAATGAAGGTGCTCATGTACTGGCAGAAACTGAAGGTGATTCCGAGGAAGATCTGGCCGTAGTAGTTAATAGCCAGTCACATTGTAGGGATGTGTGGGTTCTTGACTCTGGGGCGTCGTATCATATTAGTCCATGTAGGGAGTGGTTTTCAACTTACAAGCAGATAGATGGAGGCAATGTTTCTATGGCCAACAGTGCTGCGTGCAGAGTAGTTGGAATAGGCTCTATCAGGGTGAGGACTCATGATGGTATATTCTGTACCTTGAATGAAGTTAGGCATGTTCCATTAATGACAAAGAATCTGATTTCTTTGAGTCTTCTTGATAGCAAGTGTTTCAGTTTTGAAGGTGAAGGTGAGTTATGAGTGTCTATAAAGATTCAAAGGTAGTTATGAAAGGTATTAAAAATGGTACCTTATATATTCTTCCGGGTTCAGGTTCTGCTGCTGTCGCATCATCTGAGATTCACAAGGAGGAGTTGACCAAGTTGTGGCATATGAGACTTGGGCACATGGGTGAAAGGGGATGCAAATTCTGTCAAAGAGGGATCTTCTATGTGGGCACAAGGTGCAGGATCTAGAGTTTTGTGAACACTATGTGTTTGGGAAGCTTCATCGCAGCAAGTTCCAAAGGCAGTTCATACAACGAAAGGTACTCTTGATTATATCCACTCTGACTGTTGGGACCTTCCCGAGTTGCATCTATAGGAGGTCACAGGTATTTTGTGTCGATTATAGATGATTATTCAAGAATGACTTGGGTAATTATGATGAAGCAGAAATGAGGCTTTAAGAATTTCAAGCAGTGGAAGGTTTTAGTGGAAAATCAAGTTGAAAGGAAGGTCAAAAGGTTGCATACTGATAATGGTATGGAGTTCTGTTGGTCTGAGTTCGATGAGTTCAGCAAGAATGAAGGGATTGCTCGCCATCATACTGTTAGAAATACGCCACAACAAAATGGAGTTGCAGAACGCATGAATCAGACACTGTTGGAGAGAGCGAGGTGCATGCTCTCACATGCTGGATGGCTAGGAGATTTTGGGCAGAAGCTGTAGTACAGCTTGCTATCTGATCAACCATGGACCTCATACCGGTATTGACTGTAAAATACCTTATAAGGTGTGGTCTGGTAAGCCTACAGACTATTCTCTGTTGAGAGTTTTTGGTTCTACTGTTTATTATCATGTAAATAAGGGAAAATTAGAACCTAGAGCTAAGAAGGGTGTATTTGTGGGTTTTGGGAGTGGAGTTAAGGGCTATAGAATCTGGTCACCTTCTGAAAATCGTGTAATACTTAGTAGAAGTGTAATATTTGATGAAAACTCTATGCTTAACTCTCCTGTGAAGTCTACTGTGGTGTCTGTTAGTAGTGATGTTGATAAACAGGTGGAGCTGCAAGTCACTCAGGCTGAGAGTGAATCACAACACCAAGGTGGAGAAGATCAACATGGTGCTACTGAAGAGTCTTCTAGTTTCATCACTGAAATACATCAACCAAGCATAGCACTTGATAGAGCTAGAAGAGTTGGTGTGGGGCCTCCAAAGAGGTATGGTTTTGAAGACATGGTGCTATGCACTTCAGGTTGCTAAGGAGGTGGAGGTTAAAAATAATGATCCATCCACCTATAAAGAAGCTATTTCTGGAAGTGAGTCTACTCTATGGCTCGTTGCAATGGGAGATGAGATGGAGCCTCTAGATAAGAATCAGACTTGGGAGCAGTCAAACGCCTAAGGAGAGAAGATTGTAAATGCAAATGGGTTTCAAGAAGAAGAAGGGTCTTCACCACTGAGGGGGTCAAGTATAAAGCTCGGGTTGTTGCAAGAGAGTTCACACAAAGGAAAGGAGTAAATTATAATGAGATTTTCTCACCATTAGTCAGGCATACTTCCATCAGGGTGCTACTAGCAATAGTTGCACATCAGGATCTTGAACTTGAGCAACTAGATGTGAAAACAGCTTTCCTACATGGGGAGTTGGAAGAGGATATTTATATGACACAGCCAGATGGGTTCCAAGTTCCTGGAAAATAAAATTATGTTTGCAGATTGAAGAAGTCCTTGAATGGACTAAAGCAGTCTCCTAGGCAGTGGTATAAGCGGTTTGACACCTACATGATTGAGTTAGGCTACAACAGGAGTGAGTATGATTGTTGTGTGTACCAGAGCAAGCTGAGTGATGGGTCTTTCATATATCGGGTTCTGTATGTAGATGATATGCTCATAGATGCAATGATTAAGTATGATATTCAGAGGTTGAAGGGTTTTCTTAGTGCTGAGTTTGAGATGAAGGATTTGGGTGCTGCGAAGAAGGTTTTGGGGGAAGGAGATCTATAGGGAAAGAGGTCAGAATAAACTTTTCTTGTCACTGAAAGGTTATATTCAGAAGATTCTGTCAAGGTTTGGCATGACAACAGCTAAGCCTATAGACACTCCAAGTGCTTCCAATAATCACTTGTATGTTGTTTTTGCACCCAAGACTGTTGAGGAGGAGTACATGAGTCGGGTTCCTTATGCTAGTGTAGTAGGGAGTTTGATGTACACTATGGTTTGCACTAGGCCGGATCTTGCACATGCTGTTAGTGTTGTTAGTAGGTTCATGGGTGACCCTGGTAAGGAGCACTGGCAGGCAGTCAAGAGGATTTTTCGTTACCTTAGAGGTACATCTGACATTGGTCTTATTTATGGAAATGATACTCAGTGTTTAGTCACTGGTTATTCTGATTCTGATTATGCTGGAGATGTTGACAGTAGGAGGTCAATAACTGGTTATGTTTTTACTCTTGGTGGTTTTGTCGTTAGTTGGAAAGCAACTTTGCAGGCTACAGTTACTTTGTCTACTACTGAAGCAGAGTACATGGCGTTGACAACAGCTGCTAAAGAAGGGATATGGCTAAAGGGGCTAGTTAGTGATCTTGGTTTATATCACGACCAGGCTACTGTGTATTGTGATAATCTGAGTGCAATATGCTTAGCCAAGGATCAAGTCCATCATGAGAGGACTAAGCATATTAATGTAAGATATCATTTCCTAAGGAGTGAGACTAGGATTAAGGTGAAGAAGGTAGGAACTGCTGATAATCCTGCTTATATGTTCACCAAGCCGGTTCGGTAGAGTAAGTTTCAGCATTGTTTGGACTTACTCAATGTTCGTGATTGTTAATTGCCCTCTTAGGGCAATTTTGGGGTCCTTAGGGACTAATCTGTTCTGGCTGTCTTTTGGGACAAATCTGATGTTGGGAGATTTTGGGCTTTGTGATCAATGCCTCTGGTTTTCTGGTTATTGTGAGGGGATTCAAGTCAAGGTGGAGATTTGTAAGAATATGCCTTGAATGTTGCATCAAAGGTGTTCAAAGAAATGCGTCAAAGAATGAAACCGCGTCTCGCCCAAGCAGGTCGGGCGGATCTCGCCCGGGCAGGATGGGCAGATCTCGCCCGGGCGAGATTAGTCGGGCCCGCGTGTAAATTTGGAGAAGCGAACTCCCACCCGGTCGGGCAGATTTCGCCCGGGCAGCCCGAGCGGTTCAACTAATTTTGCGGTAAACGCGTTTTGAGCCGCTGAGTATAAATAGGTTATTTTACCTAATTTTTTAGACGACGAATCAGACTTAATTCTCTCTGTAATCTGTTCTCTTTTTATGATAAAATATTATCTCTTTACTGTGAACGTAGCCAAATTGGTGAACCACGTATATATGTTGTTTATCTTTATTGTTTTTGCATTCGTTATTTGTTTTTCTCTCACATATGTTATAGCATCTTTCTATCCCGCAAAGTAGTAGAAATTGTTGACAACGTCGCGTTTCTTATTAAGTGGTAAGGCTTTCACTTTCACTTGGTCACTTGAGTAAATTTGACGGGTGGTTGATATAGAGTGGGGAGCCTCAACTTTTTCTCCAGTTAAACCGACAAATTTTCTCAAGTGGGGAAGTGCTTTCAAATGCTTTTTAATCCATCAATTACAAATAAGAAGGCTTGTCTTTTTAACTTCAGAAATTGACCATTATGATATTGCAATTAGGTTCTTCACTGAGTCTCTAAATTGGATCTGCACATGTTTAAATCTGATGTGCTAACCTCTCCTTGCACCCATTTTTGTATACTGAATAATAAGCAATATGTTAGTTTTAAAATGTTATGAGTGTAATTATTACTCCTTTCGTCCCATAATATAGTGCTTGTTTCTTTTTTATAGAGTTTTCAAGATGTAACTTTGACCTTAATATTTTCAACGGTTTTTTCACCATATACCCCTGACAAATTTTTTTTTGCACCGTATACCCTTTCAACTTTCCAAATTCATCATATACCCCTCACATTTCGAAAAATACATCAACTTACCCTTTTGACTAACGGTGTTAGACTTCCGTTAGTCATTAACCTCTAATCTCCTCTTAAATCTTAATTAACTAACCTAAATTAAACCCTAACCCTAACCCTAATAACCTCTACTGCCACATCACCCCACCCCTTACCCCCACTGCCACATCACCCCCTCACCTTACCCCCACTGCCACCTCACCCCCTCACCTTACCCAATTGCCACATCACCCCCTCACCACCACCCCCTCCCCACTCCCCTGCAACCCCGCCCCCTCCACCCTCCCCGCATCCCCCCTCCCTTTTCCCCGTTGTCGCGCATCCCCCCTCCTCTTTCCCCGTCGTCGCGCATTCCCCCCTCCCTTTTCCCCGTCGTGGCGCATCCCCCCTCCCCTTTCCCCGTCGTCGCACATCCCCCCCTCCCCTTTCCCCGTCGTTGCGCAGCCCCCCTCCCCCCTTCGCGCAGCATCGCGAAACCCGCAGCATCCTAATCCGGCTGGGTTGGGGTGGGAATGCCGGCTGAAATCGGGATAAGGGAGGGGGATATGCGCTGCGGGTGGCGGAAGGGGGAGGGGAGATGCGCTATGGGTGGCGGAAGGGGGGAAGGGGAGGGGTGGGTGGGCTGTGGGATGAGGCTGTGTGACAATCCGGTCAGGTGGTCAGTGGGTCAGGTGGTGGTTGCAAAAATCAGGTCAGGTTGTCAGTGGGTCAGGTGGTGGGTGCGAAAATCCGGTCAGGTGGTGGTGGGTCAGGTGGTGGTGCTGATTAGGGTTAGGGTGGATTAGGGGGTGGGTGGGCTGTGGGCTGGGGCTGGGTAGTGGGCTGGGGATGGGAATGGGGTGGTGGGTAGGGGCTAATGGGCTTTTAGGGTTAGGATTTTTGATTAGTTAGGTTTAGGTTAGTTAATTAGGATTTAATGGGAGATTAGGGGTTAATGACTAACGGAAGTCTAACACCGTTAGTCAAAAGGGTAAGTTGATGTATTTTTCGAAATGTGAGGGGTATATGATGAATTTGGAAAGTTGAAGGGTATACGGTGCAAAAAAATAATTTGTCAGGGGTATATGGTGAAAAAACCGTATTTTCAATTTTGTATTAATAAAAAATATAAAAAGTTGATATTATGATACACATTGAGACGAATTTAAGAAGATGCCACATGAATATTTTTTCTATATATACAAATAAGAATATTCAGTCAAAGATTTTAAAGATTGACCCACCAAAAAGAAGTAGACACTATATTATGGGACGGAGGGAGTAATATGAAATTCAAGTTTTAATTTTTTTTTTCTTCTGATTGTCACAATCAAACTTTGTTGGCGATTTAATTTTTTATCATTGTTTTTCGCATATGTAGGAAGAATAAATTATTTTTCTTAATTTAATATTTAATTGAAATTTCAAATTCAATATCATTAATTAAATTGTTTAATATATATGGCAAGTAGGATGAAGAAAAAATTATTTAATATGTATGGCAATTTTTAAATTCATTAAGAATATATCATACTTTTTGTAAGGGGGGTACCATCTTTCTCCACCCTTCACTTACATAATAGAGATATAGCAACTAATTTGGGACATTTATTGGTAATATAAGTTGCAAGTACAGAAAGAATAGATACCTGTGGTCATAATTGCTGACTTTATTGCTGCAGGGCTCCAATGAGGATAAAGAGTTTTCAAAAGACCAACAATGCCTGAAATATGCGGGCATGACATAGAAGTCCCTGATATGGAGTTAAATTGGACTCTACGTTTGTCAAATACTTGGTTTGTTGGTCCTTGTGCTTCAGTATATGCCGCTATCACACTAACTCCTGGTGCTGTTATATCAGGCTAAAGAGAAATGGAAAACACGTACGTACACATTATAACATATATAAAAGCAACTATATCGTTAGGAAATCATCTAGAAGACTAGAATAAGAATTGTGTTTAACCTTGAGAATCTCTGGGGTAATGGTATTAGGTCCTTTTGATGAAAATGCTGCCATAAATGGTGCTGGATTTATTCCTAACCTTGTTGATGTACGTGTAATGGAGGCCTTTGGGAACCTAATAGATCAATCAGAAATTATGTTGTAAGATCTTACGCGATCAGAACTAATCCCTCAATTTTCTTGACATCTATGATTGACTTTTACATTATCTAAAATGCACACATTAAAAATGATCTAAAATGTAATGTAATGTATGATCATCCTATGTTTCAAATGAGTTGTAACATGAGCGGAAATAGGTTTTAAGGAGTGCATGTAAATAGAAGAGCGATATAACGAAATCAAAATAAAGACTCGTGCAATGAGGACAGAAATAGACTAAATCCATTAGGCTATTACCAAGTAAAGGAATGTTGCAACTAGTTAAAAATTTCATAAAAACGACTTTGTTGCGATTAAATAAAGAACAAACATAAGTATATTAGTATGTACGTGGTTATATTTTTCTTAAAGACATTACTCGAAAAAGTCAATGGAAGAAGTTGAAAAATAGACGAGAGGATCTATTTTGAGAAAATAACTATGGAACTTACTTTGTTGAATTGATGTATGTGGAAACAAGGATACCATTACTATAGTTAATGTGAGAAGCTGGAAGGACATGCGGATCAGCAAGAATTTCATTTGCGGTGTCATGATCGTTTGCAAGGATCATACCTACACCCCCAGCTAATGCAACTTGTTGTCCTTTGTCAACTCTTGCATTATCTCCTCTGATGCAAACAACTATTTTACCTCTTGCCTTTCGAGGATCGATAGTTCTTGATTTGCATAATTTTCTACATCAAAAAGATGCGATTATGAAGGAATGTAAAATATAATATGGGAAGCATAATTAAGCATCATAACAGAAGTTAAAAAGAAAAAGTTTGATAAAAATGTAACATGTGTATGGTTCTTACGCTTCTTCTACGGATGCATTTAGGGCTTTGACTTGAGCAGCACTCACTAGTGGGTAGTACTTGCCTGCTTGTAATGATTTTGGTGCTAAACTTTCTCCCTGTAACAATACTCATTTAGTGTTCATAGAAGAAAATTTAAGTAATTGATTTGTTATTCATGGGCTTTATCATCATTCATCATTTTTTTTTTTTTTTTTTGACAACGAGAAAACGTGCATTAATTTAAAAAAGGAAGTACATCCTAGTGCTAATACAACCATACATACAACAAGCAAACAAAACTAAACGAGCTGAATTTGCTCTTACAGACGCTATGAAACAAAAACAAGCGACTACAAGTCCTGTCCAATGTAATCTTGAAGAAGGATGGGTTGGATGTCTTGAACAAGACCCAATATGAGAGGAAACATGTTGAAAGACAAAACCGAGACGATATCCCGATAAGGAGTGCCGCAACTCATCTAGTAGACGTTGATGCCTTGTAGACAATAAATCCCAAGGCCCTTGAACGAAAATAGCTACCTGGGATTCTAGTGATTGTAGTAACAATGAAGTCACGTCCTTTGGTGACTTCTGACCCTTCTGAGAGGGTTTCCATAGTTTCATCTCACGAGACTGAAACTCAAAATGGGTGGAGGTCGTAACTTGCCCCAACATAAATTGGAGGGCCTCCCATAAGATGCATTTTTGAACTGTGATGATCCTGAGGGTCATCACATGAACCGAGGACGAATTCCAACGAAGAAATTCACCCTAAGATCCAATCTGACAATCTCTAAGCCAACAGATCGAACCACAACACTTCTCATACGACATTTTCCTCTCACCAAACCCAATAGTGGAACCCTTACATAAGCATAATTGAAACAGGAATCCATTAATACTAAACTACAGCTAAAACCGGTAATATAAACGAAACAGCGTAACAGACTCATAAACCACGCCGGCAAAGATACCGTCCAACCTTCAAAAACTACACGTCGACTTTACACTTCACGTACCTAACAACTGCTTCCTTGACAACCTCACCAAGCAGACAACAACAAACACAAGGGGGGACGGGGAAGGGGATACTATGACTGATTGCACTTCAAAACAGGGGATTGGGAAGGGGAATCTGAGAGCTAACTAACTGAACACTAGCTAGGACAGGGGAACAGGGGAGGGGATACTAAACTTGAGAACCGGGGAACGGGAAGGGGAAGCCCAAACCAATAAACCACCTAAAACTAAACCAGGGGAACGGGGAGGGGAGGACTGGACGCCAGGAAGCAAGGGAGGGGGGGTGAAAACCTAAGGTAAAGCACGACAAACCTGGAAGGAGGACAAAACAAGGGTGGGGAATCAGACACGACAACGACGGCGAGGCTAGACCACTGCGCCACCACCAAAGAAACCAGAGGACAACCACAAAACGTCAACTAAGTCCGCTTCAAAACACTATTTAGACATCAACTATTTAGACATCAACTATGAGCAAGAAGGGAAAAAAACAGGGGGAGAGGGGCTCGACGGCCACCGTGCCGAAGCGGCGCAGGCAGTCGTCGAGCCCCTGTTGGGTTATTGCGGCGCTAGGTTTCGCGAGGGTGAGGGGTTTGAGAGAAAAAAAGAACGGCTAGGGTTTTTGTTTCAGAGGTGTATTAGGGAGGGATCATTCATCATTTCGTAGACTTGAAAATAAACCGATCCTATTCGCTCAGTGACTCTTGGAGTCACACTCAAGAGTCAAGCCTAAACCCACAAATTGCACCATATACACGTGAGGAACTATTTCTTATCCGTAATTTTTTTTAACCCCATCATATAAGAATCAGATCAATTGGTTCATCTATAACAAAAGCCTTTGAATCCTTATCAACTAATAAGACTGGAAAGAGAATTCTCTTGAAAAGGTCTCTTAATAAGTTTTTTGACATTACTCTAAATATGTATTTCATCCAAAATCCTAAGATTTAGTCTATTACATCTTCTTATCATCAATCAATAAGATATACTACTCCAGTTCCAACTTGTAACACTAGGATTTTCATGCTTCCCGATGCATATATAACTTTAATCGAACGATTAATATATTTTATTTTTAAGGAGTAAAAATTATTAAAAGTTGATATTTTGAAAATATATTCATATCTCACTTGATTATGTTTAACTTTACATATTAATCATATTATTAGTTAGTCAAAAGAGAGTGTATAATTAGTGTAAAACTCCCTTTGTTGCAACTAATTCAAAACAGAACAAGTATATTATAAACATTTAGAATACTAAAAGAAAGTAATTAAGAATAATGGAGGAAGTATATTGTAATGTTTGTGTAGAAAAATGATTATAAGGATTATTGAGAAATGGACCTTTATATATTTTCCATTTCCAAGTAGAACCCAATCAGAGAACTCACGATCCATGGTACTAGCCCCAACTGTGAAAATCCAAGGAGAAACATTTACAACAGTTCCATCCATGGGACCAGAATTACCTGCAGAACACACCACAAGAATCCCTTTCTTGGTAGCATGGAAAGAACCAATAGCCAAAGTGTCGTTAAAGTAAGGGGAAGGGTTTCCTCCTATTGATGCTGAGATGATATCAACTCCATCAGCAATGGCCATATCAAAGGCCGCTAGAACATCTGCATCGTAACACTCATCACCATTTATAGGGGGCCAACACACCTTATACGTCGCAACACGCGCACGAGGAGACCCTCCTTTGGCTATCCCTTTCCCAAACCCAAATACACTCGCATCTCGAACGAATGACCCGCCGGCTGTAGAAAGGGTGTGAGTGCCATGACCATCGTAGTCACGCGGGCTATTGATTGTGGTGGTATGACTGGAGTTACTTGTTGATAATGCCGCAAGATATCCTTTGTTGAAGTACCTCGCTCCTATTAGCTTCCTATAATTTAACAAAAAAAATGATTTGATGGATCTCATTTGGGGTGTTTATTATAAAGAAGAGAATCAATGGAGGATACAAGTTGGTCTAAAGATGAAATTATTTCTTACAAGTAGTCGAAAAAAATACTCGTGATAAAAAAATTTAAATAATCAATAATTTCAATGGCATCACCCATCTTAAAAAGAAAAATTCGGCCAGTATGACAATTAAAATTTAAGTGGAGGTAGCAGCAAGAATTATTGTAGGGAGAATTCCACAACATCAATCAGTATTACGTTTGAAATTAAAGAGAGTTAGATTACCTTTGAAATTAAAGTAAAACTAATTAAAATTGTGTAGCTCTCCAATAAAATTTATGGCCTTCGACGAGCAAGGTGTCGTTAGTACACACCCATTACTATAGTTGGTGTTGTGCATTCGGCTTGCTATAAAATTTTTATTTGATGCAGATTCGATAGGCTCTAAATTGAGTTGCTCCTTGCACCCAGTAAGATATTTTAAATACGTAAAAAAATCCAAGTTTATGCGAAAGTGAAATTACAAATATCCATCGTCCGAATATTTACTTTTGTTGTGATTAGGGGTGCTAAGGACCCATGACGGCTCGTAAATTATTCGGATTCGGCTCGGTCAAAGCTCAGCTTGGAGGGGCTCGATTTGAGTTTGGGATCGATTCGAGACCTTAACGAGTCGAGCCTTAGCCTAATAGAGTTCAACTTGAAAGATCATAAATACATTCGATAAAATTTACATTACTATTTATATTTTAATATGTAATTCAATTTGGATCTTAAATAGTACTCCACTAGGTACTAAAGTCTCACATTGGTTAAGAAAATAAGCATCAATCTTATATTCTTTATAAATAGCTAATACTAGAGTTTTGTTGTTACAAGGTTGGAAGTTTTTTAAATAAAACATGAAGTCCCACACTGAAACTTTAGTGAAGTTAAGAGTGAAACTAAGTTATAAAAGAATATATAAGGTGAGTTTTTCTCTTAAACAAAACATGAAGTCCCACATTGAAATTTTAGCAATGTTAAGAGGGATATCAAGTTATAAAAACATATGTAGAATGACTCAAACAAAACATGGAGCCTCACAATGAAATTTTAGTAATGCTAAGAGGAAAACAAAGTTATAAAAGCATATGGTGGGTGAGTGAACACCTACTTTCTTGGGCATACTTGGCCTAGACAGTTGGGTCTACCGCCTAAGTGTAGTTTTAGTTCTTGACTTGGGCCTACGTGGTAATAAGGCTTAAGTCCAACTTTTTCAAACTAAGTTTCGAGTCGAGCCTCGACTCGATCTTGGAATTTGTTTTATCGAGCTCGAGCGGAGCCCAAATATTGGAGGCTCGTCGAGATTTGAACTTGAGCCGAGCTTGTCTTCTACTAGTTTCGAGCCGAGCCGGAGCATGTTTGGTCTCGGTTCGACTCGTTACACTCCTAGTTGTGACACACGTCGCGAAAGCTCTTTTGTAAGTAAGTGAACTTTTATAAAGTGGCATTGAATTGGGAACTAAAGTCATAAATCAGGGTACTGCTATCCATATCCATCGGAATAAAATTTGTTTAAAATTTTTATCTTAACAGTAAGGCCATATTATCCATCACTAATTTTTTTTACTGACAAAGCGTATAATTGAGGTATCTATTTATATGTAAGGATGATAAGGAATGACAATTGTAATTAACTCGAGAAAATTAAAATGGGTATGATTGAGAAGGACAAAAGTATGTTTGTAGAGTTGAGATATGAAACAGACCTGTTGCACTTGAATCCTCCAACGCTAGTGTTATTTTGGCAGATTCCTTTCCATCTTGGTTGGATTGGTCCAAATCCTTCATCGCCAAAACTCTTTGATTCCGGCCAGACCCCTAATTGACACACATTTTGATATGGAAAGTTATGATGTTAAAATATACTGGTGCGAGCAACGTAATAACAATGAAATTTTTACATAAAAAAGATGTGGTTGGTCTTGTAAGAGACCGTCTACTTTTAGTTTAAAATAAGTCATGGCCCAAACCCAATATTAAGAAGAGAACATGTCACCTTTTTTTAATATAGTGACTAGTTTAGGGCATGTTCTCCCTAGCTTATTTTCAGTTCAGTTCAGCTTCAATCAGTTCACTTCAGTTCATTTCAGTTCAGCTCCAATCAGTTCAGTTCAGTTCAACTCCATTCTCTTATAACCATTTTTGTTAAATATTATTATTATGTTGGTATAATTTATTTTACTAATTACTCTTATTATTATTATTATTATTATTATTATTATTATTATTATTATTATTATTATTATTATTATTATTATTATTATTATTATTATTATTATTATTATTATTACTGTTGTTGTTGTTGTTGTTGTTGTTTCTATATATTATTTTGTTTATTATAGCTTTACTCATTATTATTACTATTATTATTAGGAAGAACATGGTTTAGGTCAAAGCACAAATAAAACCACGTTTTGCAGCCCATAAACCAATCATATCGCGTCAAAACGATTTAGGATGTAATTTTTTCGGTCCAACCCAATCATTATTTTTATTACTAAATATTATTATATTATTAAATCTAATTATTAAAATAGTAATATTATGTTACTTCTTAGATATTATTGTTATTATATATCACCATCAAGTATTAATATATTAATACAGATAATATAAAATAATTATTATTAATTATCATTATTATCATTTATTACTATTATTATTAATTTGTGATTATTAATATTATTTATTTATAACTATCATTTTAAAATATCCAAAATACTATTATTATTATTATTCATTATTATTATTACTTATCATTATAATTATTATTTAATATTCATATTATTATTGTTTAAATATTATTTATATATGTATTACATTCAATTTAATTTAATTCAATTTAATTTAATTCAATTCAATTCAGTTCAATTTAATTCAGTGCAGTTCAGTTCAGTTCAGTTCAGATCAGCTCCAATCAGTTCAGTTCAGCTCTAATCAGTTAGTTCGGTTCAGTTCAGTGCAGTTCAGCTGTTTTATGCCGAAGAGAACATGCCCTTAATCTATCTAGTAACCAATTTAATCTATTTCGTGACCGGTTTAATCTATTCAGTGATGATATTTCTTAACCCAGTAAGTGACTAGTTTAATCCATTTAGTGACTAGTTTAATATGTTTGGTAAGACTACAGAGTTAAATTCTTATATCACCAAATATCAAGACAGATCCGATCCACAAATCGAATATATGTAATTTTCAGATTGGATACAAATCTAGATTTGCCAATTTTCCTTGGCATATACGAAAATTGGGACCGGATCGGATTATCCCATTGGACACCCCTAATGTGAATATTTGTAATCTTCAATACAGTAATAATATGGCAAAATTAGCCTCAACACTACATATTATGGCGCGGGTGCACCGAGTGCCACCAACTTTGACTAGTCGCCAAAAACACAACAAACTATTGGCCTGGTACCAATGAATTTCATAAATGAACCCTAAACTATCTGTTTACGATACGTGTTCATGTGACTTATACTTCTAATCAACGAAAATAGGATAAATGAAAGAAAAAGGGGTAAATGACAAAAAAGTTAACAATGGATACTCCGCCGAGGCAAGAAAAGTTAGCTCTGACGTTATTCATGCATGCACCCAGGCCAATAGTTTGGGTGTTCTGGCTACTTGCCAAATTTGATGGTGTCGGGTGTACTCGCGCATATTTTGTGATGTTGAGGTTAATTTTGCCTAGTAACATTAATGTCTATTTATCATGATGTAGTGGATGAGTAGTAGAGGATAATCATGGTGGTCTGTTATTAGTGATGGTGGATGGTGGTGAAGCTTTAGAGGGAAACAGAGAGTGAGGTTAATAAGAGGTGGAGGGGTCAGGTATGGACAACAAAATGTTAAAAACAAGTAGGGCAATGCTTGGAGAAACTAGGGCGGTATTTAACAAGCTCTATAAAAGGTAGCACACACTCACATTGATAACTTGTAGCTTATATACAGATATGTTGGAGTTACTTTTATTCTACATTGGATAACATAAACTAAATTATGTACTTCAAGATAGTTAAATAGAACAATAAACACTAGTAGAATACTATTAAATTGATGCAGATTTTCGAAGGCATATTAATGCAAATTTCGACACCCGACAAATCAAGGCGCATTATTAGGTGAACTTGTTGTTGTAGTCAGAAAGCGGCAGCAATAGATTGACCTACGATTGCGGTTGTTACAATCCATAGGGAAATTTTATCTATTTTCTTTTGTTATGAATGAAGAACGCGCAAGTCACACAAAACTATCAAACAAGATCGTCAGTAGGGAAAATTGAAAAGCTATCATAAATTGTACAAAAATAAAAATTGAATATCAGCAATCTAACAAAATTGAACTCAATATTCTAACAGAAAATACAACAATAATCATCTCACTAAATCAAAGAAACATCATATATATATTTTTTCAGTTTTAATTTATTTAACTTCAAAACTCTCCTTCTCCTCTGAATTCCTGTTTTCCCTTCGCCTTCAATCTCTCTCCTCTACTTTTTCCGCATTTCTCTCTCGAAAAACTCGCCGGAACTCGTTCGTTGTTCGTTGAAAACTCGCCGGATTTCTTTCGTTGTTCACTGTCTCTTAAGCTTCGTCGCAAATTGGAAATTCCTCGTCGTTTTCGCCACGAGCTGCGCAAACTGGCATCCCCTCTATTTTCGTCGTTTCCGGCAAGTCTTTTAGTGAACTTTTAGGGTTCTTAATCTCGTTTTTTTTTTTTTTTTGCAAATATAGATCTAGTTTTTTTACGTTTTTTCTTTCTTTTTTTAGATTTTTTTCTTTCATTTTTTTTCTTTCGTTTTTGCAATTATAGTTAAATTGTAATATATGTTTTTTCTTTCGCTTTTTTGCAATTATAGATCTAGTTTTTTTATATATATAATTTTTGTTCATTTTCTGTATTTTATGTTTTTAGTTAGATCTAGTTCGTTTTTTTTTTTTTGGAATTTTCGTTTAGTCTATGTAATTTAAGTTTTTTAGTTAGATTTAGTTTTTTTAAAATTTTTGTTCATTTTTTTTTTTTGGTTCTAAAGTCATTTTTTCGTTTTTTTTTTTTTTAATTTTAGTTTTTTCCATTGTTGAACTGGAAATTTTGGTATATATTTGGTATGTATATATATATATATATATATATATATATATACATTTTTTCGAAATTAGAAATAAGGTACATTGGTATGTATTGTTATTGTATATATATATGTATATAGACATTTTGGTTTTTTTATATATATATGTGTACCTTTGGGTACACAACCTTCAATATATGTTGAAATTTTCGTTATGGGAACGGGTTAAACTGGGCACGGGTGAACGCTAGGTCGGAATGGGTTGGCTTCCCAACCGACCACTCTCTTCTCGGAATAGGTTGGGTCTGGGTCGCATGCAGGTTTACCCGTGGGTCGGCCCAGTTTTTGACAACTCTATAATAAATTAGTGTAGAAAAGGGTGATTATATGAAAAAGAAACAGTCACTATGTTAGATAATGGTAGATAGTGTAATAGTAGATTATAAAAGATTATTACATATAAAAAAAGTTACTATGTCACATCGATAGTTTTGATCCACGTTAATTAGGTTCACGAAATAGTAACTCAAATATTTATTATAAAACTCACAGTTGTGTGCCCAAAAATTATAACGACTTAACCCCTGCGTTTTTTATAATCCCTTCGTCCCATAATACTCTTTAAACTTTTCTTTTTTATTTGTCCCATAATATATATTCTTTATACTTCTAGTTGGGGATATGACTCACTGTTATTTTAATCATTCGCCCTTTTAACTATTGACTCACGCTCTCTCTCTTCCAAATAAAATAATACCACTCTTATTACCTACCAACTCCAACCATGGCCCACATTCTATCTCCTTAAAATAAAATAATGCTATTTTTACTAACTATTAACTCTTATGGCATCTATTTTTTCAATAAAATAACAATTGATAATCAAATAACAACTTATTATCTAAAACTACGTGCTTTGATAAGTGTCATGTGTATTATGGGATGGAGGAAGTAATTTGTTTTATCTTATACACTAAGTTAAAAACATTGATGGGCTAAAATTGTTATACTTTTTCTGGTTTCTCTAGTTTTTGGGACCAAAGCATGGAATATATGTTATCTTCTGCTGCTTTAAAATCTAAACCCTTCTAAAATGACAAAAGACTACTGCACCGCGGATATTGATAGGCTATAATTGGGATACTTTCATAGTTTAATTGGTCTCTACTCTCTAGGTACTTTGTTAATTTTCTGGGACCAAAGCACGCAGTAAGGTTCTCTACTTCTCTCGCCCACTCCTTGAAGGTGAAAACCATTGTGAGTAAAGAAGTCAAAAGTCTACATTCTGCAACGCACATTTACACCGTCCCCCACAACCGCCCATATTTGCACAAGAAGATATAGATGTTGATGCTAAAGTTTTGCGCTTGCACGCTGATATTGACGCATATGTGGCTATGTGCGTGCGTAGTTAGCTACTTTCAATCTGAATTCTGAAGTGAAAACTACGCTACGCCTACTCGTTACCCTTTGGTCCACCCTTTCTCAATCAGTCGTAGCCTCAAATCTTGGATATGAAAAGAAGGCTAGCTTACCCTTTGGTGACGTCAACCCTTTCTCACATGGAATTTGATGTGTTTAACCTATTTTACGGACACCAATTTTGGATGATTAGTGATGTTGATCCAACTAATTCGATGGCTTCGTCTAAGAAGTTCAACACACATATTTTAAAACATAAAATAAATTATATGTTAGTAATAGCTAATAATTAAGTAATATCGTGTACGAGTAACAATTGTTTTATATATGAATTAAATAAATATTACTCCCTCCGTCCCATAATATAGTGCTTGTTTCTTTTTTACACGGTCTCCTAGACGTAACTTTGACCTTTAAACTCTTCAATTCCGTATTAATAAAAAAATATAAAAAGTTGATATTATGAAACTACACATTGAGACGAATCTAACAAGATCCCACATGGATATGTTTTTTTATATATACAAATGAGAATATTCGGTCAAAGATTTTAAAGTTTGACCCACCAAAAATAAAGTAGGCACTATATTATGGGACGGAGGAAGTACACTATATGAATAATACAAAAGACAAAATATTTTGTTTGTATTAAAATAAATGAAGTAATTGATTGTTGATAGATTTGAGTAATTTTAAAACCAATATCTCTATCCTGCATTAATATTGTCTTAAAACTTACATTTATTATTTTCCAAATTATTACTTGCACTTCTTGTGTATATTTTATACAATATTAGTTTTAAAAATTTTCAAGCCATCTTTTATCTTTTTACAGTTTTTTAATCTCCTTGTTTGAAGTAAGTGTATACACAAAGTCTTAAAAAAGACAGTCTCACGTTAGTCTTTACGTGAGCCTGACCAACCCAAGAGATATATATTTTTTACAAAACGGACAACGTCTCAAAATTCTCACGATAATATTTTGGCGAATTAGTTAATAATTTTAGCACCATACTTCTTGGAGTGCCTTTAGAGCTAATAATCTTTATGTAGACTGCCATTATTTTTAGTTAACATATTCAATACATTATTTAGTGTTGTTTTATAATTAGTTAAGATAAATTGAACATTAATTTGGTTTCTAATATAAACGAAGAAACAACTTTTTACAAATATAAAATGTCAAATACAAAAGACAACCTCAAAAAATAACTTAAAATAACCTAGCATTTGGAGTAATTATTGTACCAATTTCAGTTTGGTTCTTTGAATTTATTTTTTTAGTCTTCTCAAAATGAGTTTTCTTGCACTTCCTCTCTTTGTTTTTGAACCATACGGGTATAAAATAACCAATGTAGTTATACTTGACGAGCATCGTTCTTCTACGATTGGTTTTGTAGTTAATTTTTTTTATAATTGCAATAGTATTTCGTAAACTTCTTGGAGTGCCTTTCTTGCATCTTCATTATTCTGACTTTTGATAATGAGATTGTAGACCTAATTTGCTCGTGATTTCATATCGACATGGGGTTACATTTGTTTATCTATTCATTTTTCTTTTCCACACTTTCCTCTCTACATATCTAATCTACCTTTTGCACATATACTTATGTAGTATTTTTGTGATTGAACACATGTGCATGATTCTCAAGGCATGAGAATACAACAACCCTAGCAGCATAACTATTACTTCATATTATTTAACTATTACGAATAAATTAGTAATTAATAACATTTAGGTACTAGTTATGTTTTCATATAAAAAGTTCAACTTTTTCAAATGGAAAAGTTAAGTTCTTGGTATCAAAAGTGATTTGATCTGTTTCTTCAAAGTTTTTGCAAGTGGTTATCATCTAACAATGAGCATCATATTTTACCCTTTGTGATGAATATGTGTCAAACTCTTCTTTCACTTCAAACATAATAAACATCTTATCAGGTGAAAAAATAAAGTAAGCATTTGTGGACATTGTCATTGCAAACTCGTGCTCCAATATTTTACTTACATCCAAATTAAACATATAATGCAGGTTGTATGCAGGGAATGGAGGAGGAAAACAATACAGGTTTTAGGGCGTCTCGATGGATTAGAGAAGAAAGAAAGAATGTTTACGTGTGATACTAAAGTTATGGTCAATAAAATGCATTATAATCTAGAATATATGATATAACTAATATACTCCAGTACGTAACTAATATATTCTAGCGTTTAACTAATATACTCTAGCGTTTAACTAATATACTTTTTAAGGCTAGCATAATTAATAGGTGCAAGCGTTTAACTAATTCTACAGCTGGTTTGATGCACACGCGTGATGTCAGCATGACATCAGCCGTTTCACGTTAAGACTAACCTGTGACCGTCTTTCCAAAAACGGACTCAACCGTATAAAATGAGTGGTGGAGCGAGAGAAAGTTTTTATCGAAAAAGATAGAATTATCATATCTTTTGTATTTTATATTTTTATTCTATTGTCGTTATGGTACGGTTTATCACTATTAGGTAAAATTTTATAACTCATTATAAACAGTATATATAAAACTATTTCAGTGGTATACTGCTACTGGTATTGTACAAATCATAGGACAATAGTCAACACATTTAGGTTCAATTTTAATGACCTCTCCTCATCTTAATTTGAAAGAGTGTGCAGAGTTTAATACAAGAAAATCACAAAGCACACGCATCTTTCCACATTTCAACAAGGAAAGAACAATTTATATATATTACAAGCATAGCCATGAAAGTCTGACAATATTAGATCAAAGGACTCGTTATTCCATGCACGAAAAATGTTAATCATGGGAACAGACAAACTAGAGTTGTGGCCGCTGTCAGTTGAATATTCAGTTAACTTAGAGTTGTCAGTTGCGTTGAATTTTTAGCTAAACTATAATCAATGATTTTATCATTTTTCTTGGAAAATTAACAAAAAAGAATCACTAACCAGTGTCAAGGTTTGCAATAATTGTGTCTTCACCATATCTTGCCTTTTCCCAGGCTGAAGAAGGAAAGATTTCTCCATCAGTCTCGAGCCCTAGGAAACTCCAAGATCGAGTAGTGTGCAATTTTCTTCCCTTGTTTTGAAATACGGAGACCACATTGGGATGATCTGAACGCCACGACAATAAATTAAAACAGTTAAGTTAGCAGCAGTTTCAGAGAAAATAGAAGAAAATTGTACAGCTATAAAAAAATTTGCAAGTTGTGTATACTAACTTGCTATTTCTAATGCTAGCTCTTCCTCTAGAATAGCCGCAAAGCCATTGATATGTCTTGTGTAGGAGTAAAATATGGCGTCCTTGGCAGTGTCGTGGCTGTTAGAAAACATAACCAAATGGAAATCAAAGCCAAAACATCCAAATTTATTAGTACTATCTTTCAAACCCGTCTAAAGTCATTGTAGTTGTATACTTGTATTATTAATCTAAAATTATAATGTAGTACTTTTTCATCCAATATCAATTAAATTTTTACCAATACCAAAACAATAGTTTTGTTAGATTCGTCTCTATATTCATTCAAAATGTCGACTTATTATTTTTTTCTCTGATTTTTATTGAGTTAGTTTACACGTTTGGACTTTACTATTCAATTCACTACTACATCATCATCGTTGTGATTGTCTATGTATGCATAAATAGGAAAGTACCTTCCAAGAAAGGATCCCAAGAGATCGTAATGTGATTCTTTGACTTGATGCAAATCATATTGAGACATTTCTCCATGGGAATGAGCTCCCATGTACACTACATAGGACGACTACAGTACGGGAAAAAAAGAAAAAAAAGTTAACCAATAATTACAAAAGTTAATTGAAATAAGAGCTCATTTTGTATATGAATGA